>NW_027331935.1:300000-444867 GCF_048418815.1 Hemitrygon akajei
CTATGTAGTTCATTCCCTGAAATGGCAAACAGAAAATTACTATTACCTGGACAGATATTTGAGTTCCCCGGTATATATACTACAGCAATGTGGGTACATGTTGCAGACTCTCAGTGTGTGCACCAATACTTGTATCTATACACTGACACAGAGGAAATTCAGACAAGAGCTCAAGGATGGAATGAAGTATGTTTTTACGTTAAATGGCCATCTGTGTAGATAACGCCCACTCCAATTGCAATTGAGCGGAGTTTTAGAATAAATCTGTTTGAAAAATCGGTAAACTTTGCAAACATATCATAATTTCAAACAATCATGTGCTTGGTCACCCTGACATGATTAAATTCTAGACTATCGCAGAAATTTCACAATTATCCGTGGAACGTTACACAGCATAAAACAGAGGACCAGCTGGATCTGGGACAGCTTCTTCCACCAGGCCATCAAACAGATTACCTCACGCTGATTTGAGTGTTCTTCTATGTTACATTGTCTGTTCTATTTATTATAACATTATTAATTACTACGGTTTCTACATTGCACATTTAGACGGAGACGTAACCTAAAGATTTTTATTCCTCATGTATGCGAAAGATGTAAGAAATAAAGTTAATTCAATCAGAGGGGAGGAACGATTTCCGGACATCTCGGGGTTCGGATGTTTCAAAATGCTTATAGTCGGGTAAAAGAGAGCAAAGGGAAAGCCTTTTAAACACAGGGAGAGTGTGATAGTATCACAGCTGCGGACAGTGAGGACAAAGTGGTGGGATTGTATGTTAATAGACTGTGAGTGGAAGTCAGAAGTAGGAAGGGAACAAACACTCGTTTGAGAGTATTTGGTTCAGAGCTGCCATCACCAACACACAGAGACAGTGACAGATCGGGAGACAGATTTTGCACAGGTTCTTACATTAACACGGCTGTTGTCTCTGGCAACTTAAACATCAATGATATTCATCGGTAATTCCTCTGTTTAAAAGGTTTAGATAACAATTTAGAACACAATTTCTCAGTTGTGTACAGGAACGAGACCTGGCACAAGTAGCTGGCAGGCAGACGAAGGAACATTACATATTTTGCCAATACTAGAAAGTGAAAAGCTCAGGTAATTGATTCGTCCGCGTGTCAGCATTTCAGAACGATAGAGCACAGCTATTCGACATACCATACACTGGGATAGCAGCTGACAACATGGAATGCACTTAATTGATACTATTGGGGAGGGACGTGGGAGCCGAATTAGGGAAGCGATGCAAATCTTCAAATGCAGAAGAGAAATATGGAGATTGTTCATGGAGCACTTGATCGGGTTCAGAATGTGCTTGCTTCATTGAGGCGATAATCGGATGGCCACGTAAAGTAACCCTGGTTGATAAGAGATAACCATATAACCATATAACCATATAACAATCACAGCACGGAAACAGGCCATTCCGGCCCTCCTAGTCCGTGCCGAACTCTTAATCTCACCTAGTCCCACCTACCCGCACTCAGCCCATAACCCTCCACTCCTTTCCTATCCATATACCTATCCAATTTTACCTTAAATGACACAACTGAACTGGCCTCTACTACTTCTACAGGAAGCTCATTCCACACGGCTATCACTCTCTGAGTAAAGAAATACCCCCTCGTGTTTCCCTTAAACTTTTGCCCCCTAACTCTCAAATCATGTCCTCTCGTTTGAATCTCCCCTACTCTCAATGGAAACAGCCTATTCACGTCAACTCTATCTATCCCTCTCAACATTTTAAATACCTCGATCAAATCCCCCCTCAACCTTCTACGCTCCAATGAATAGAGACCTAACTTGTTAAGGAACACATCCTCAAGAAAAAGAAAGAAATATACTCAAGGTTTTGGAAGAAGGATCTGGCAGGGCTATGGAAAGTCACAGTGTAGCCAGGAGGGAATTAACAATGGACTTAGAAGAATTAATAGTGGACATGGGAAGGCATGGGAGGACCGCGGTAAGGTAGGTGAAAAACAAGAGGATGGCGACAGAGAGAGAGTGGGAGAGATAAGACACAAAAGAAGAAAAACATGTGTCTGGAGTGCAAGGAGGCAGTGAAAGTCCTTTATGACACTTTGCTTCGGTATTCACCAGTGAGTGAGACCATGATACAATAATAAAGGCAGGAGAGCTGGGACATTCAGACGCTTAGAAATACGACCTGGAAACTAGGTATACAAGAATATAAACCATTTCCCGATGCTAGAAGGTATGCAATCCATGTAATTAGAGAAAACTAGTAAATATGGTTTAAATATGACTGTAAGGGATGAGATGATGGCAGGGAGGAACATTGCATTATTAATCAAGGAGACCATCATCGACTTAGGATGTCTCACAAATTTCCTCACATGAAGCCAGGCAAGTAGAGATTAATAGAATATTAATAGATTAATAGATTAATAGAATATAAAGATTAGTAGAAATAAAATAGCAATCATGTTGCTGGAATTATACTCTAAATATCACATTAGTTAGTGGGAGATTGAGAAATATATCTCTTTGTAAATCACACAGAGCTGTCATGGGAACTGTGTTACAGAAATTGTGCATTTCAACAAAATTAATTGAATCAACCTTGTTTAAAAGGGTGAGAAGTGGAATTTTTGAAATGCGCCCTGGAGGGCTTTTTGTGCCTGTGCCTTGGTAGTCATATTCATACAGGGCAAGGAGTGGGTAAAGTTCAGTGAACGAGGGATTTGAGACTTGCCAGTACAGAATTTAAGATGTTTAAATCAGTCTGGGATATGGACATCATGTTGAAAATGTTTGTCATTTTTGAGACCACGAAGAATTGTGCACAGTTCTATCAACTATTTATAGAAGTATGCCATTTATCTGCAAACGGGCAGAAAGTTAAGAATAGCCTGTAAATTATGGTACATTTCATTATTATACACAGAATCTGGTAGATGTGTATGTGGAGATGTTAACTGCAGGTAACTTCACATTTGGGAAACAGGAGTCATTTCGGAGCGAAGAAGTGAGAGTTCAGGTTCACCATATTCCTCTGAGGGGAAAGGACAGGTATGGCAAATTCAGATATTCCTGTTTGTGAAGGATGACTGGAGGTTTCACTGAAACAATACGAAGCATATGGTGGGGAAAGAATACTGAAGCCTGGGGAGGACCTTCTGCAGAACAGATAGTGTAGGGCAGAGAATGAAGATGAACGGAGAAAAACGTTAAGGAAACACGAGGAACAACATTTTCAAAACAGAGTTGATATTTATGTGGTAGAAAACAACCTAAGAAACGGGTAAAGTAGGTTCATATCCTGGTTAAAAAGGCATTTCAACAGGTTCGTGGTTAGGACCGGTTCAGTGGGATATGGACAAAATACAGGCAAATGGACCTACCTCAGGTAGACATGGATCAGATAGGTTGAAGGACTTTTTCGGTGACTCCATGCAGAGGATTGTGCAACATGACGTTTAAGCAGAGGAGTGTGTGGTTTAAAGAGGATCTGAGGAAGAACTTCCCATTTCACACAGAGCGTGTTTTCAACCTGGAACACAATGTTTGAGGGGGTGATGCAAACAGCTTTTCAAAGCATTTGAATTACAAAGGCATCAACACTGCCTAAGTTTTCGATCTCATAGAAACATAGAAAACCTACAGCACAATACAGCCCCTTCGGCCCACAAAGCTGTACCGAACATGTCCTTACATTAGAAATACCTACAGAGTAGACAATAGACAGTAGGTGCAGGAGTAAGCCATTCGGCCCTTCTAGCCAGCACCGCCATTCACTGTGATCATGGCTGATCACCCACAATCCACAATCGTTCCTGCCCTGTCCCCATATCCCTTGACACTGCTATCTATAAGAGCTCTATCTAACTCTCTCTTGAAAACATCCAGAGACTTGGCCTCCACTGCCTTCTGGGTCAGAGCATTCCACATATCCACGACTCTCTGGATGAAAAAGTTTTTTTTCGCATCTCTTTACTAAATGGCCTACCCTTTATTCTGAAACTGTGCCTCTAGTTCTGGACTCACCCATCAGCGGGAACATGTTTCCTGCCTCCAGCGTGTCCAATTCCTTAATAATTTTATATGTTTCAACAGATCCCCTCTCATCCTTCTAAATTCCAGCGTATACAAGCCCAGTCACTCCAATCTTTCAACATATGACAGTCACGCCATTCCGGGAATTAACCTCGTGAACCTACGCTGCACTTTCTCAACAGCAAGAATGTGCTTCCTCAAATTTGGAGACCAAAACTTCACACAGTACTCCAGGTGGGGTCCCACCAGGGTCCTGTACAGCTGCAGAAGGACCTCTTTACTCCTATACGCAATTCCTCTTGTTGTAATGGCCAGAATGCCATTAGCTTTCTTCACTGCCTGTTGTACCTGCATGCTTGCTTTCATTGACAGATGTACAAGAACACCTAGATCTCGTTGTACTTCCCCTTTTCCTAACTTGTCTCTATTTAGATAGTAATCTTCCTTCCTGCTCTTGCCACCAATATGGATAACCTTACATTTATCCACAAAAATTTGCATCTGCCATACATTCGCCCACTCACCTAGCCTGTCCAAGTCACCCCGCATTCTCATAACATCCTCCTGACATTTCACACTGCCACCCAGCTTTGTGTCATCGGCAAATTTGCTAATGTTACTTTTAATCCCTTCATCTAAATCATTGATGTGTGTTGTAAACAGCTGCGGTCCCAGCACCGAACCTTGAGGTACCCCACTGGTCACAGCCTGCCATTCCGAAAGGAACCCAGAGCCCTCTATTTTCCTAAGAGGAATTTACCTTTACAAGAGCCTATTAAATATCCTATTGTTCAGCCTCCACGAATGGTGCGGCAGCCCATTCCACGCACTCACCACTCTCTGTGTAAAAAAAACTTACCTCTGACATCTCCTCTGTACCTGCTTTCAAGCAACTTAATACTATGCCCTCTTAAACAACAGACAGTGTTTAGAAGCTGTTTGACAACAGTTTGTTGTCCCAATTAAGCGACATGGAGTCCCGAATAAACAAAGTGA
This sequence comes from Hemitrygon akajei, assembly GCF_048418815.1. NCBI lineage: Eukaryota > Metazoa > Chordata > Chondrichthyes > Myliobatiformes > Dasyatidae > Hemitrygon > Hemitrygon akajei. Next base: position 305,021 of record NW_027331935.1, read on the forward strand.
ATCCGAGCTGTTTTGTTGATTTGCTTTTGTTCTTTAACGATTGGCCCAGTTCACTGGAATCCCGGTATTTCGTGACGAACAAGCATAGTCATTGTTCCTGAAGAGCTCCCTCAGTGACATTTCATTCACGTGCTCAGCTGTATTTCCTCAGAGGAGGTCCGGTGTTGCTCCATGTGTACTTGGGCCAAGTACATATTGTTAGAGAAGACTTTCTGGGAGACATTTATTAAATTGTGCCCCATCCAAGTTGCTTGTGAATGACAGCTCCAATCAAAGTTATCTTACTATCAAATTGCGTTTCTGTCATGATCTACTAACCTGTGATTCATTCTCACGTGGGCATTCAATGCATATACAAAGAAACACAATGGAATAAATGAAAAGTAACACATGACAAAGATAGACAAACAAACATAAAAGCATGAGGTATAGGAATAGAATTACGCTATTTGGCCCAACGAGCTGCTCCACGATTTCATCATGTCTGATCCATTTTCTCTCACTCCCAATGTCCTGCCTTCTCCCGTAGCTGTTCATGCCCCAACTAATCAAGAACCCATCAAACTCTGCGTTAAATATACCCAATAATTTGTCCTCCACAGACGCCTCTAGTAATGAATTCCACAGATACACCACACTCTGGCAACATAAATTCATCGTATCTGTGTTCTAAATGGACTTCCCTTTTTTCTGAGGCTGTGCGCTCTGTATCTCGACCACATGAAACATCCTCTTGACATCTGCTCTATTGAAACCTTTCAACATTTGATATGTTTCAGTGAGATCCCCTCCCCGCGCCTCATCACATGCTTCTTATTTCCAATGAGTATAGCCCAGAAGTCATCGATCGCTCTTCATGTTCATTCTCATGAACATCCTCTGAAATCCTTCTAATGTCAGCTAATACTTTAAGAAATATGGGCCCAAAACTGCTCACCGTTCTGCAACTGATATCTTACCATTGCCTTATAATCTTCAGAACTGCATCCTTGCTTTCTATTCCTCTTGCATTTGCCTTCCTTACAAATGACTCAATCTGAAAATTACCTCGAAGGAATGCTGCACAAGGAATCTCGTGTCACTTTGCATCTCTGATTTTTGATTTTTTTTTTCTCAATTTATAAAATCGTACACGTTTTTATTCCTTCTACTAAAGTGGATGGCAATCCACTTGTTGGTTCTATATTTTATCAGCAATTTTATGCCCATTCCTCTAATCTGTCTAAGTACTTCTGCGATCATCTGCTTCCGAGACAGAGGCAAACCTTCATGGTCAGACTTACTGCAAGAATTTTGATCAAGCAATGAAGGTAAGAAAATCTCTGACCCATCCTTAAAATTCGAGGCCCGACTTGAACAGTCATGTGTAACAATCTCATCCAGCACATCAAGCTTTTTAGCCATAGCTCGCGTTACAACTCAGGAAGAATCTGTGTTAGAATTCATCCGTGGTTCCTCTGACTTGATTGTCAAATGTACTTCAGGAAAAACTAGTCCATCTGCCAAGTCATTTCCTAACAATAAAGAAACATCATTTACGGGTAAGCTCGGTTCCAATCCTATTTTAACAAATCCTGCAAGTGACCCTGACCTTAAATTTAGTCTATGCAAATGTACAGGCATAGGGGTACTCCCAACACCCCGTATATAGTTCACCTCACCAGTGTCAGACTTATCACTAAACTTAAACACACTGTCTAATATCAGTGATTGAGAAGCTCCAGTATCCCTAAGGATTTTCATTGGCACCAGAGTTGATCCCTCTTTCAAGGATACAAATCCTTCGATTATAAAATCATCATATCCCCTCTAACCTTGGTCAGACTCCGACAAAGCTTCATTTGTACTCAGCAAACCCTGGGGATTTACAGGTGTTTCCGTATGTTGCACAAGGATCTGGGACAGCTTCCTTCTCCTTCTTCTTCAATCAGAAACAGTTAGTTATTTAGTGCAAAACACACACAAAATGCTGGTGGAACACAGCAGGCCAGGCAGCATCTATAGGGAGAAGCGCTGTCGACGTTTCGGGCCCAGACCCTTCGTCAAGAATAACCGAAAGGAAAGATGGTATGGGATTTGAAAGTAGTGGGGGAGGGGGAAATGCGAAATGATAAGAGTAGACCGGAGGGGGTGGGATGAAGCTTTTAGTTGGCTTTGTGGAACAGTCCATGTTCCAAATCTATACCAGCATCCATCCCTCTCTTTTCCTTCGCTACATGGACGACTGCATTGGCGCTGCTTCATGCGCGCATGCTGAGCTCGTCGACTTCATTAACTTTGCCTCCAACTTTCACCCTGCCCTCAAATTTACCTGATCCATTTCTAACACCTCCCTCCCCTTTCTTAATCTCTCTGTCTCCATCTGTGGAGACGGCCCATCTACTGATATCTTATATAAGCCTACAGACTCTCACAGCTACCTGGACTATTCCTCTTCCCACCCTGTCTCTTGCCAACATACTATCGCCTTCTCACAATACCTCCGTCTCTGGCACATCTGCTCTCAGGATGAGGCTTTTCATTCCAGGACGAAGGAGATGTCTTCCTTTTTTAAACAAAGGGGCTTCCCTTCGTCCACCATCAACTCTGCTCTCAAACGCATCTCTCCCTTTTCCCGCACATCTGCCCTCACCCCATCCACCCGCCACCCCACTCGGGATAGGGTTCCCCTTGTCCTTACCTACCACCCCACCAGCCTACAGGTCCAACGTATAATTCTACGTAACTTCCGCCATCTCCAAAGGGATCCCACTACCAAGCGCATTTTCCCTCCTCCCCTTCTGCTTTTAGCAGGGATCGCTCGTTACGCGACTTCCTAGCCACTCGTCGCCCCCATCCATTCCCACCGATCTCCCTCCTGGCGCTTATCATTGTAAACCGAACAAGTGCTACACCTGTCCTTACACTTCCTCCCTGGGTCCCATTCAGGGCCGTGACAGTCCTTCCAGGTGAGGCGACACTTCATCTGTGAGTCGGCTGGTGTGGTATACTGCGTCCGGTGCTCCCGGTGTGGCCTTTTATATATTGGTGAGACCCGAGGCAGACTGGGAGACCGTTTCGCTGAACACCTACGCTCGGTCAGCCAGAAAAAGCAGGATCTCCCAGTGGCCACACATTTTAATTCCACCTCCCATTCCCATTCTGATATGTTTAACCATGGCCTCCTCTATTGTCAAAACGAATCCAAACTCAGGTTGGAGGAACAACACCTTATATATCGGCTGGGTCGCCTCCAACCTGATGGCATAAACATTGACTTCTCTAACTTCCGTTAATGCACCTCCTCCCCTTCTTACCCCATCCCTGACATATTTAGTTGTTTGCTTCATCTCTCCCTGTTGTTACCCCCCCTTTCTTTCTCATGAGGCCTCCCTTTCCCTTTCCATTATCCTTTCCCTTTTCCAGCTCTGTCTCACTTTCGCCAATCACCTTTACAGCTCTTAGCTTCATCCCACCCCCTCCGGTCTTCTCCTATCATTTCGTATTTCCCCATCCCCCCTCTATTTTCAAATCCCTTACTATCTTTCCTTTCGGTTAGTCCTGACGAAGGGTCTCGGCCCGAAACGTTGACAGCGCTTCTCCCTATAGATGCTGCCTGGCCTGCTGTGTTCCACCAGCATTTTGTGTGTGTGTTGTTTGAATTTCCAGCATCTGCAGATTTCCTCGTGTTAGCTATTACGTGACCAGGTTTCTTACAATAATTTCAAATTGGATCAAACTGTCTTTCCTTCTCATTCTTTCCTTCACCCTTACCTTTCTCACTGACTTCTGATTTAATATCTGGTTTACCTTGGCTCACTGTGCTATTTTTCTTTTTAAAATTTCTGCCCTGAGGAAATTTATTCTTGTGGGTAAAGCATACTCATAAACTAATTTAGCAGATTCCTGCAATGCAGCAGTGTCCCTCTCATTTATGTATGTCCTTATTTCAACAGGGATGCTCCTTTTAAATTTCTCCATTAAAATCAACTCTTTCAATTTTTTTGCGGGGGACTTCCGGTAAGACGGCGATCGCTTAGCTGCTCCGAACTTTTGTTCCGTTACTGTCGCTACCTTTGCACTAAATGTCTCCATTTTATAAAGCTTAGTTAGGAATTATTTCGGTATCGCTTACTTGCCTGTGAATATATCTAACCTACAATGTCTAGCAAAAGTTCTAAATCCGGGAGAAAAGAAACTACGACCTCGTCGGACGTGACGATGGAGGCGCTTGAAAGTCTCCGAGACGAAATCGTAAAGCAAATTAAAACCGCTTTCAAACAGTTAGAAGAGAAACTGGATCGGATCAACGATAAAGTGGACAAACATGCTGAACACTTATCTCGCATCGATTCGACTTCTGAAGCTTTAGAAAGTCGGGTTCGATACTTGGAGACTCTCTGTTCCAGCTTAGAGGAAAAATCTAATAAACTTCTTTCCAAAATGGTGGATCTCGAAAATCGTAGCAGACGCTGCAACATCAGAATTCTGGGATTACCAGAGGCAACTGAGAAGGGGTCAACCGTGAAGTTTTTCGCCGAGTTTCTCTGTGAGATATTCGGGAAGGATCTGCTTCCAAACCCGCCCGAGCTGGAACGGGCACACAGGGTCTATGTCTCCCCCGGAATTCTGGGCACCCGTCCGCGACCAGTAATCTTGTGTTTCCATCAATACCAGATAAAACACAGTCTGATTGTGGAGGCACGTCGCAGAGGCTCTTTTTCTTTCCAGGATACAACCATTCGCTTTGTGGAAGATTTTGCACCCCAGACCTTAAAGATGCGCGCTGAGTATAAAGGCGTAATGAAAGTGCTTTTTGATCGTGGTTTCAAACCTTCCTTTCGTAATCTTGCTGACCTAAGAATCAAGTTTAATACCGGGGAATTCAAGTGGTTCAAATCAGCGAGGGAAGCTGAAGCGTTTGTGGCAAGTCTTCCGGCTATCCAGTCATCTTCGGAATCTGATCGGACCTCCTAAAATGGTGGATAATACTCCTCGTAGTAAAATTACTTTCTCTGGACTCGGAATTCACTTGAATCACTCAGACATTATTCACTGAAACTCTAAAGGCTGTTGACAATCTCTCCCGGGATTTGGTGTGTGTGTAATCTATTTTTACCTCTGTATAACTTTACCTACAGAGTTCTACAACTAAATCTAACTTGTTTTGGAGGTTTGAAGTCTTTACTGAAGGCCTCCCTGTTTGTCGGTTCACAGTTCAACTGCTGATTTATTTTTCCTCTGTTTTAAATACTTATCTTTTTCTTTTCTTCATCCCCTTTTTTTTCCATTCTCTGAATGTTTTTTTCTCCCTTCTCGGTAAACGGTTGATAAATACTCGTCTTGAATTTATAAATTTTCCCCTTCCTCTTTTTTTTTTCTTTTTCCTTCTTACCTTTTTTTTCCCTTTCTCTTACTTTATTCTTCTATAATATTTCGCGGGTAGGTTAGTTTTGGTTTTCTTCCGATTCGCTCTGTATTAAGTTGTATATCTCGGCAGAAGGTGTTCTAATCTGTAGTTATGTTTTCTAGTGCATAAACTAGTTACTGTTTGTTATAGCATTTATACGGAACTGCTGTCAATGACACAGATCTGGAAGTTGTATTTGGGTTAATTTGTTTGGTAGAGCTAGCTGCTTGTTTTGGTAGCCGTCTAGTTTTGGGTTGTGCGGGTGGGTAGATTTTCCAGTTCCAACATTTCTTTATTGTTTAGGACATGTTTATATTTTGACCTTACGAATCTATGTTTACATCTCTGCTCCCAGACTGCTATTTGCCGCTTGATTTTTTATATGCCTGCTGCCTTTTATGCATTAGTAATTGATAGTGGCTAGTGCACTTAAATTTGTGAGCTGGAATGTAAAGGGACTGAACCACCCTGTTTAAGGAAGTAGGTATTCTCACATATTAAACAACTCAAAGCTGACATTGCTTTCCTCCAAGAAACTCATATTCGTTGTTTCGATAACTCCCGGCTTCTGTCCAAGTGGGCGGGTCAGCATTTTCATTCATCCTTTGCCGCTAAAGCTAGGGGAGTCTCCATTCTTATTAACTCAAATATTCCTTTTGAACTCCATAATAAAATATCGGACACAAATGGCCGTTTTATTATTGTTTCTGGTAAACTATATAACACTAAAGTTGCACTAGCAAACCTGTATGCCCCCAACTTTGATGATGTTAACTTTTTTGAACGGTTTTTTTTCCTCACTACCAGACTTAAACTCATACTCTCTTATATTGGGTGGTGACTTTAACTGTTGGTTGGATCCTAAACTGGACCGATCGTCCTCTGTTACCAGATCACCTACCAAATCTGCCTTAGCTATTCAGTCGTTTCTCTCTAATTTTGGTATCTCTGATATATGGCGTTTCCTCCATCCTACGGAGAGAGATTATTCCTTTTTCTCACATGTTCACCATACCTTCACTAGAATTGACTATTTCTTACTCGATAACCAACTTATCCCATTTGCCCACACTTGTGAATATCAGAGTATACTGATTTCTGACCTTGCCCCAATTACCCTCTCTCTGAACTTTCCCGGTCTCCCTCAGAGGAACAAACACTGGCGGTTCGATTCAACTTTATTATCGGATGATGATTTCGTAAAATTTATTAAAGACCAGATAACCTTCTATTTTAACACTAATACATCACCTGAAGTGCCATCCCAGATTGTCTGGGATGCCATGAAAGCATATTTGAGGGGTCAAATAATCTCTTACACAGCAAATCTCAATAGAAGATCCCGTGCAGATCGAGCAGACCTCATTAACCAGATTAAAGATGTGGACCAATTATATGCCCAAACTAAGAACCCTGAATTATACAAGAAGCGCGTTGAACTCCAAACTAAATTTAACCTTCTGTCCACTCAACCTGTCGAACGCCAACTTCTCGAAAGCAAGAGCCGCTTTTACATTCATGGGGATAAGTCTGGTAAATTCCTAGCCAATCAGCTGAGGCGTTCTAAAGCCAAACAACATATTACAAAGATCCGGAAGGAGAACGGAGACTTTACATCGGACCATTTAGAAATTAATGACGCATTTAAAAATTTTTATTCTCGGCTTTATTCCTCTGAATCCCTGAATGACAATATCTCTGTGGATCAATTTTTACAGAATCTGAATATCCCCTCACTTTCATCTGATTTCAAAGCCAAACTTAATGCGCCGATATCACTAGAAGAAATATCTTTTGCAATTTCTGCACTGTCCTCAGGGAAATCTCCTGGACCTGATGGGTTCCCTGTGGAATTTTATAAATCATTCTCCTCACTTCTTTCTCCTCAGTTACTTTCAGTACTATCTGATTCGTTTAACTACGGCAAATTGCCACCCTCTTTCAATGAGGCATCTATTATTCTTCTTTTAAAAAAGGGCAAAGACCCAACAGAGTGTTCCTCGTACAGGCCGATCTCTCTGCTCAATGTTGATGTAAAGATCTTAGCTAAAGTGTTGGCTCATAGATTAGAAACCGTTATTCCCTCCATTATTTCTGATGACCAAACAAGCTTTATTAAAAACCGTCTCCCTTTTTTAAACATTCGGCGTCTATTTAATATTTTGTACTCAGTTCCAACTGGGACTCCAGAATGTGTTATCTCCCTTGATGCAGAGAAAGCATTTGATCGTATAGAGTGGAACTACCTTTTTGCAGTCTTAGAAAAATTTGACCTCGGCCAAAGTTTCATCTCTTGGATCCAATTGCTTTACCTGTGTCCTACTGCTTCTGTTCTAACTAACTTTCAGAAATCCCAAGTATTCAATCTCAAACGTGGCACCCGTCAGGGATGCCCCTTAAGCCCCTTTCTCTTTGATTTGGCTATAGAACCTCTGGCGATAGCATTTCGAAAATGTCCTGAACTGACCGGGATTTGGAGAGGTGGTGTTTTGTCTCTTACAGTTTAAGATTGTTCATAGAGCCCATATGTCTAAATCTAAACTATCTCGATTCTACCCTTGCATTAGTCCGCTCTGTGATAAATGCAAGAGGGGCGTGGCCTCTCTCATCCATATGTACTGGCTCTGTCCTAGCTTGGAGAAATTCTGGAAAGATGTCTTCACTACACTATCGGGTATTCTGAATCAGCGCCTAGAACCTAACCCCTTAATTGCTCTGTTCGGTTTTTGGGGCGAGACAGATTTATGTCTGGGTCCGACCAAAGGCCAAATACTATCCTTTGCCTCTCTCCTGGCGAGACGCTTGATCCTCCTTAGATGGAGAGATGTTGCCCCGCCCACTCATGCGCAATGGCTTAACGACATTATGGCCTGCTTGGACCTCGAAAAAAATCATTATTCAGTTCTCAATTCGGATTTAAAGTTCCATAAGATCTGGGGGGCTTTTATCGAGTACTTTCATAACCTTCCTCTTGACTAGGGTTTTTTTTTTTGTTTTCAGTCCCTTGCTTTCAGCTCCCTTTTTTTTCTGGTAGTAGGCATTATTATCCTCTGTTGCTAAGTGCATTTACAGTCTGGGAGTTTGACTGTCCGGACTTATACTCTCTATATTGTGTGGTGGTTGGTCTGGAATTTTTTTTTTTTTCTTGTGTTGTGGGGTTTGGGGAGGACACTAAGCTCACTTGTCTTTAATTTAGGTGCTTTTTTGTTAAATTCTCTTCCTGTGTAGCATATTGTTATTGTATGCTTAACCTTGCTCTGTATTAATGCTCCTCATTGGGATTTGGGGTTTTTAATTTTGTAAAATGTTTTGAAAAACTAATAAAAAAATTTAAAAAAAAATCAACTCTTTCAATTTATTATACTCCTCATTCACAGTTTTAGGGGAAACCCATCTCTCAAAACGCATAGCTTTATCGCAGACAAATTCCACGTAAGTTTTTTTTCCACGGATTTCTTCAAATTTCTGAATCTTTCTCTATAATCTTCTGGAACCAGTTAATACGCTTTTAGTGTATATTGCTTCACAATATCATAATCAAGTGCTTGCTCAGCAGTTAAAACTGTATAAACCTTTTGTGCCTTGCCTTTAATTACACTCTGTAACATCACTGGCCATTTATCTTTTGGCCACTCTGAAATCAGAGCAACAGTTTCAAAATGTTGGAAATATCTATCCACTTCTGTTTCATTAAATGGAGGAGCTGATATAACTTCACGACTAGCAGCAAACTGTTTCCTAGAACCACAGGTCAGATTTTCGGACATTAATTTCTCCATCACTAGATCGAACTCCTTCTTTCTTTCTGCTTCTTTAGCTTCAGCTTCTCTCTTTTATATTTTCATCTTCTAGCCTACATCGTTCAAAGTCTGCTTTACATTGCTTTAACTTTATTTGTCCGATTTGTAACTGCATCTCTCGATCACTTATTGGAAACATATCTAACTCTGCGTCATCAAAAACACCTGAATTTATATTGTGTTCCGCAATTTTCCTCTGAATTATAGGCTTTGTTCTAGCCCCCGAAATATCTCTAAGGTCCAACCTCCTAGCAATCTCAGAAACATCACCCTTTTTCGCCTTCACTAATAACTCTGCCTCTCGCGATTCCAGAAAGCAGTCAGTATTCATTGTTGCCGAATGCCACCCACAAACCAATTAAACAAAAGAATCGGGAATTACCCTTTTCCAAATCACATCAATAATTAAACAAACGCTTAAGCTCAAAAACGGAACATATCCCACGAGCCACCAGTTGTTAAGTACGGCTCCGGCAACAATGAACTTAGAATTGATTTATTTTTTAATTTTTATTTTTTATTTTTTTATTTTTTTATAAATAAATAAACATTCATTTCATTCTGCTCAACAAAAAATGAAAAGTACACAACGACTAACCTAATAAGAAGTTATCTGCTGTACGGCAACTCGAACAGCTCTTAAAGCGATAAATGCCAACACAGTTCTTAAGTGTTAAATGCAAACAGATTTTTTAAAGTGGTAAATGCAGAAGTCTAAACAATTTATACAGTCAATTAGGTGAGACTTTACAGATGTAATGAATTCCTTCACGACGTGACGTTACTGCTGATCCGAGCCGAAATATGCATCACCCGAAAGGCTCACGATGAAGGAAATAAAAACAGCTTAAAGGAACTGACATTTTCTTGGCGAATTGCACGACGACCCTTTCTGCAGGTACAAGGCAGGGGTCATCTCAGATGCAGATTACTACTTCCTTGAACGAAATTCCAATAAGTTCGATCCTGTTTACCGCCGACGACAACAACTTTATTCGATCCTTCGGGTTCCCGTACTTCGGTAAAATCTTCACTCTCCAATACCTAGACTTTAATATTAAATCGAAGATACATCAAACATAACTGGCAGTGATTTTTAAAATTGCCTGCACAACGATAATGTACATTAGAGTAGAAATTAAAACCCCACTTTAAACCGAAACTGCGTCATGAAACCAGATACGCAGCATAACGGAGTAACTAACGAGTTAAACGACGTGTCATCACAAAGGCTCCTGCGTCACAGCAGGCTTTCCAGTTTTATACCTGTTGAGAACATGTTATCACGTGACCTCACACTGGCGGGACCTTATATCACCCCACCATCACAAGACCATTACCTCATGGACATAAGACAGTCACAAGATACCCACAGGGTATGTAACACGACCATCTGGCTGGTGTGTTCACAGGTATATGCAACCTCACGCTCCAGCAGTGGGTGGTACTCAACTGCTTCAAGTAGTGTTTCGTACTGATGGGAAAGAAGAGCGTGAACACCTGTCTAGTTTACTATCGCCCAATGGCACATACATCCATAGTGAAGAAGTGCTCGCCGGACGAATTGGAGCCCTTCGAGGTCACCATTCAGGCAGAAGCTAATATGTTTCAGCACCTGCCCTTTGAGACGCTACACTGGATCCTACTTTGTTGGCTCTGCAAACAACCCTGGAACATCTGGACAGCAAAGATGCATGCATCAGAATTCTCTCTATCGTTCACAGCTCAGTGTTTTACACCTTTATCCTTTCAAAACTAATCAATATTCCCCAAGACCTGAACCACAATAACCCCTTGTGCATTTGGATACTGCATTTCCTCACTTGCAGACCCAGGTCAGTTCGGATAGGCAGAAATTCTTCTTCCACAAACTGCATCAGCGCAGCAGCACCGAAGGGGTGTGCACATGGGACCCTGTTCTACTCGCTTGACTCCTATACTGTGTGACAAAATACAGTTCCGACAACATATACAAGTTTATTGTTGACACCACTGTTGCAGGCTCTATCAAATGTATCGATGAATCAGCATGCAGGAGGTAGATTAAAAACTTGGCTGAGTGGTGACATAACAACAACCTATCACTCGATGCAGATAAGTCGAAAGAAATGTTTGTAGATTTCAGGAGAGGGGAACCAGAGTCACTGAGCCAGTCCTCATCGTAGGATCAGTGGTGGTCAGTGTTCAGAACTTCCTCTCGGCTGACCTGACCCGGATCCATCATTCAAGTGTTATTACGAAGAAAGCACGACAGCACCTCTATTTCCTCAGGAGACTGTGCAGTTTCGGCCTGCCATCAAAACCCTTGACAAACTTCTATAGATGTACTGGAATGTGTGCTGACTGTCTGCACTCTTTCAAAATCATTGATATGGGTCATGTAGTCGGTGACCAGAACACGTGCAATCTTCCATATTAGGCATTATCATCGTATTGTACAACTTCAAACTGTCATCACAAATCCTGCACCCGTTACATTGATATATGCAGAGATTAAATATTCAGTACCTTCTAACGGGCCTTGAGTTCTGTGAAGGATTTAACGGGGTTTCATCCACGGGAGTCAAAGGACACAGAGTCCATTTGTGTGATCACATCCTCTGGCGCATCAGCTACAATGTAGTAAAAACATGGAAGCTAACTATTTGACCATAGAACATAGAAACATAGAAAACCTACAGCACAATACTGGCTCTTCGGCCAGCAAAGTTGTGTCGAACATGTCCCTGCCTTAGAAATTACTAGGCTTTCCTATAGCCCTCTGTTATACTAAGCTCTAAGTACCTATCTAAAAGTCTCTTAAAATACGCCATCGTATCCGCCCCACCAGCGTTGCCTACAGCCCATTCCACGCACTCACCATCTCTGAGTAAAAAAAACTTACCCCTGACATCTCCTCTGTACCTACCCCACAGCACCTTTAACCTATGTCCTTTTGAGGCAACCATTTCAGCCCCGGGAAAAAGACTCCTACTATCCACAGGATTAATGCCTCTCATCATTGGTGTTTTATCATGCTTTGCATCATTCAGCAACAGATTTTCTCCCTTAACGAATATTAGTTCACTTTTTGATTAATGTTTATAACAGTTTTAAATACCTTGGAGAAAAAAAAAATGTTTTCCAACATTTCTTTCTTTGCCATGGCACGAGGATTCAGCTGCTTACATTGAACAATTTTAGGAACTGGTCGCTTTTATAACTTGGACAGTCAGTTCTAAACATTTGTCAGTTCTTATACCTGGCAGAGTACAAGGGCTCTCTGTAAAAGGAGTTTCTTTCAGCAGGTTAAAATAATTATATCTATCACGTTTCCTGCAGGTGGAATACCTCGTTTCCCTGAGACATCAGTAATTTAAGGGTTGCTGCAGTTGATAATATTTAGTCTAATAAATGTTGACGATATTTATCTGACCATTACGAGATCAGTACATTCACACGGACAATGGCAGTAATTATATTGAACTCAGATACATCACCTGGAGTTTATAAATATACCGTTCGGACCGAATCCCTTGGCTATCTCCCTTTAATGGACCTGACAAGACATCCGCACACACTTGAAGTGTGAGGCGGTTTCCTACATTTTCATTTAAATTAGATAGTAGCCACAAGCATTTTGCGCTTACAATATTTTGTTGTTTACCACAAAATTTGCCTGGCTTTGGCATGACTGAACGAAATTATCACCCAGAAATATTTGAGAATTTATCGTTGTGTATGTCTCAAGTTCCGGAGAATTTGCTGTCATACCATCCTGTCGCATCAGAATTGGGAAAAATTGGTTCTTTATGTCGTGATGTATCACCCAACGGACATACTATCCTTTATAATTTATCCCTGTCCAACGGGGTCTTAGGACGATGCACATACTTACCCCACCCCCACCGCCTTCTCCGCTCTCTGCAGGTATCTATTTCCACGTCACTCCCTTGTCCACCATCCCGCCCCACTGATCTCCTTACTGGCACTTATGCCTGCAAGCTTTATAAGTGCCACTCCTACATCTGCACACCCTCCTTCACCAACCACCATTCAGGAAACTCCGTCCTTCCAGGTCAGACGGTTACAACCGGTTCACCTGGAGCGGCAGCCTCCACATTGGTGAGACCCTACATTGACTGGGTGCCGCATTGTGGAACACCATCGCTTCGCAGTCACCCTCTTAATCCCAAGCATTTACATCAGCGAATAAACGTGTAGCACCACAGGGCGAGTTCTAGAAGTGTACGCGGCACAGCTGGCTTGTGTATTCATAGATATTTTTAATCTTTCCCTTTCCCAGTCCCTTTCTCAATGTGTGAAGCCCTTCGGCTTCAAAACATTCACCAGTGTCCCTGTGTGTGCGGCATCCGTCGGTCTCGAGAGACCATGGATCTGCGTCTGGAGTTTCCAGGGCGCCGGCCTCGGCAGGGTTGCATGGGAGACCGGCATTTGCCCAAGCTGCAGGCCTTCCCCTCTCCACGCCACAGTTGTTAAGTGCCTTGCTCAAGGTCACAAACACGCTGCCTCAGCTGAGGCTCGATCCAGTGAACAGGTTACCAGCCTTGCCTTGATGCCCTGCCCACTAGGCCACGTGCCAACACAGTGTCCCTGTACCACGAAAACTAAAGTAGCATGTCTGAACGATTGGCGCCCTGTTACCCTCAACCCAGTCATAAATAAATGATTTGAGAGGCTGGTTAAGGACTACAACTTCAGCATGCTAACACCCACCAGGACACCCTACAATTCGCCTACCAACATTTCCGGTCATAAGTCTATGCCAAAGCCACAGAAGTCTACTCACCTAGAAAAGAGCGATGCATACATAACAATGCTGTTAATAAACTGCAGTTCAGCATTCAACACCATAATTACCCCCAGGCTCGACAAGAGGTTCGGAGACCTGCAGCTGGATCTGCGACTTCCTTTTGGATGGCGGAATGTGGAAAGAATGTCTCTCTCAGTCTCTGACCTTTTGATACTGATAACAGGAGCTCCCAGAGGTGTGTCCTGAGACCCAGGCTCTACTCCCTGTAGAGCACCGACCGTGTTGCCACGCACACCTCCAACCTGCTGATCAAATTTGCAGATGACACGACATTGAAAGGACTTATTTCGAAAAATAATGCGACAACCCACAGAGGAGCAGACAACGCTCTGACGGTGCCAAGAAGATAACACCTCCCTGGATGTTGCAATAAACGAACGAGCTGATCATAGATTACAGGAGAATCAGAGACAGGCCAACTCCTAGTAACATCGATGGGATTGTTGAGAGGATGAATAGTTTCTAGTTCCTCGGTTTACTTGGACTCTACATACCGGCTGGGTGTTGAACAAAGACATCATAGCCTCTTTCACCTCAGATGCCTGAACAGGTTCGGCACGAGTCCCTCAACTCTCAGGACTTCTTACAGTGGCACCATCGACAGAATGCTGTCTGGCTCTTCACGGCCTAGTCCGTGGACTGTACTGCCCACAATCGCAGGGTACTGCAGAGAGTGCTGCCGATGCCCAGCCCATCTGAGGATGTGAACCTTCCTCTCCGCAGGATATGTATAGCAGCAGATGCGTAAAAAGGGCCCGAAATATCAACAGGGTCTCCAGTTACGCTAACCATAAACTGTTTCAGGTACTTCCGTCTGGCAAGCGATACTGCAGCATGAAGGCCAAGACCAACAGGCTCCGGGAAGGCCTCTTTCACCAAGCTTTTTTATCATGGCATATTGATCTGATTGCGTACCTGACTGTGCATTGCAAGTGGCTGTACATACATGTAGACAAAACAAATCTATATACAGTATCCTACCACATGGATGATAAACAACAGCGGACCTAACATCAATCCCTGTAGCAGACTTGTCGCATTCAAAGAACCAACTATTCCGCTTCTTACGCTAATCGACAGTTGGAATCACGTTGTTAGAGTTTGATGTGTCTGAATGGAAATTGGAAAACAACATACGATTTTCAACTGAAGAAGCAAAAGGATGTGATGACTCAGCTGTGGTTTATGTGGACATAATCGGCACGTTGGAGTTTCAGCACATAATTTCAGAACGAATGAAATGTGTTGTATTTTATGCTGTTTAATTCGGTTTTCATGGCAAATAATAGAACAGCCTGGGAACATGCTGATAGATCACAGATTTTTGTTTCTACTTCTGTTGAAAACGTACATGGATGGGGAAAATGTGGTAAAATTGTTGCAGCTCTGGCTAATGTATTTAAAGTTAAACGAACTGCACTACATGTCATGTTTATGGGGTAAAGTGGTCAAGTAGATGGGCATGTAGATGTTCTGTTCTTCATATCAACGACTGATGTGTTTACTGGAGCAGAATGTTGAGCAATCGGAGCACAAACGGCAGCTAACGACAACTGGGCGTGTACTATTTTATTATCAGGGTCCCTGGAATATTGCTCTCGATCCCTTTTATATGCTGAAAGGAACATACGCGCAGCGTGTTTTATTCTGATACATGTCATCAGCTCTAAGTGTGTCTTCCTCTTCAATAAAGACTTGTACTCTATTTCAACGCCTGAGCTGAACTCCTGTTAATGTCAGAAGCGAATGTACTCCCCCAAATGCGACAAAATAAATCAGTTTGAAGTTGATTGTCCATGTTGATGTTCAGGGTGATTGTTTATTTCAGCAACAGCACTGATCCGAAAATGTCCCTTTTGCGCAGCTGAAGCCAGGTCTCTTGGAAATTACATTGGTAATGTTCATATTATCTTTTGCTTTAACTTTAATAACGTAACATCCCTTGGGGAGACGAAGTTATGACACGGTTTCGGAGTGAGAAAAACAGATTAATGTCAGTGTTTTGCAGCTGGTTGACCCTTATGAGACTGATGTCATTACAACACTAATTGCCTTTGAATTGCATATAACTCTGTAAAACCGATCACCTGTCCATATGAGCAGTTGGGACGTTCCACACAACTAAACGCTGATTCTGACGGAATATGGGATATCCAGCGATCTACACCATCGCGAGCATTTTCTACCCTGCAATTGTAGCGATTGGTGTCCCTGGTAAGGTACTGGATCTGGTCACCATATGAATCGTGCCGTCGTCTTGCTTTTCTTTCGCTACAATGTTCGGATTTTGCTCAGCACAAATGCTACCCTCGTCTGAAAAGAGTTTCCAGAGTTGAGAATTCAAACATCTCATATTCTTTAATTCAGTTTCCATATTTTTCGACGTGATGTCTTTTTTTTCTTTTTTGTCAAATACGTTGCTGCCGGTTTTGTCTTACCTTCTTAGTTTTATCTTGTTTGGCTTTCGAAGTGACAGTGGTCGCTTTTCCAGATCGGCAGCTTATTCAAATGACGTTCCAGTCGATTATCGACACGCTGGTCAGTTCTTCTATAATTATTTAAATTATAACTTATGCTTTCAACCTCATTAATGTAATTATAAATAAATCCTTCAGCTGTTTCAGCTCTAATAATGGAAATGGTGTTGTTTACTCGAGCGATCGACTGCTCACTGGCACGTGAGCCTTGGAAATCAGATGCCTCGTTCTACACTGTCGGAAGGTCGCCAACCCACTGCCACTCCAGTCCACCAGCCGGAGAGCAACAATGGAGTCCGCACACATTAATTTCTCTTTTTTTTTTACTTCCTAAAAAACTATGCCCTGCATAACATTGGAAATACGGTGGGCATTCAGACAGTTGCAGCTAGCGATAATTCGGTGTTGTTGTTTTATTTTCTTTCTAAATTTCTTTAGTTAATTTAACGGCGATTGTGATCCTATCTCGGGGAAGATGCGGACTCTCCAAATGCATCACCCGTTACCTGGTTGGTATGGCAACAGCGGATCTCATGGTGGTTGTCGTTGTTGCTTTCGTGGAGCAGACCAACAATATCTACATTTATTCGAGATCTCTGCTTATCACTCCTGTATGCGCTCTGACACTTGTATTTAGGATTGCAACGCGGGACTGTTCTGTTTGGTTTACAGTCAACTTTACCTTCGATCGTTTCATCGCAATATGTTGTCGAAATCTGCGGGAACGATACTGCACTGAGAGGACAGCAACGGTGGTTATGGTGACCGTGGTTATCGTGAGCTGCGGGAGATGTGTTCCGTTTTACTTTGCTGTTGAACCTTACGTCATTATTGACAACATACCGTGGCGTTGCGTCCACACACATGAACATGGTACTCTACCTGTGTGGAAAGTATTCGAATTATTCGATAGCATTTTAACACCGTTGCTGCCAATCGGCTTAATTCTAGTGTTCAATGGGTTAACAGTAAGACATATTATTGCGGCAAATAGAGTTCGCAAAGGATTTCGTAACAGCAGTGACAATCAGAAGGATACCGAGATGGAAAACCGCTGAAAATCGATGATTTTATTGTTTGCAGTTTCAGCTAATTTCATATTACTTTGGATACCCTATGTAGCTCATTCCCTGAAATGGCAACCGGAAAACCATTTGTATCAGGGCAGATATTTGAGTTCCCCGGTATATATACTACAGCAATCTGGGTTCATGTTGCAAATTCTGAGTATGTGCACCAATACTTGTTTCTATACACTGACACAGAGGAAATTCAGAAAAGAGCTGAAGAATGGAATGAAATATGTGTTTACTTTACATGGTCATCTGTGTAGATAACGCCCATCTCCAATTGCAATTCTGCTGAGTTGTCGAATAAACAGTTTTAAAAATAATTAAAACAATCATTTGCCCGGTCATTCTGAAATTGCGAAACCCAGGGAGGGTTGCATAATTCATACAGTTAAGGTCGGACACTGAGCAAACGTTCAAAGGGCTAGCGTGATTGTTACATCGGCTGAATTACTCCAAACTATTGCCGAGACTTCAAAAAGGGCAGGAATGGCTTTTGGACAGACCCGGGTTTAGATGTTTTCAAAATGGACAGAGTCAGTTAAAAGAGAGTAAAATGAGTGTCTTTGAAACATTCGGAGAGGGTGATAATAAAGTAGTTGCAGAAAGGGAAGAAATCGTTGAGAGATTGTCTATTGATTGACTGTGAGCCGAACTCAGAATCAGAAAGGGAGCAATCGCTCATTTCGGAGTATTCGGTAGGGACCACACACTCTGCACCTTATTACCAAAGAAAAAGTATGGAGAGAGCGAGAAACTGTTCGGAACATAGGTTTTGATAGGTGCCATATTAACACGGCTGTTATCACAGGCAACTTAAACTTCACTAATATTCATTGATACATTATCCCGTTAAAAGGTTCAGATATGACAAAATTACTCAATAAGCGAGCAGGCGGACTAGAGAGCAGACCATCCAGAATACAGTACCACAAATCTGCTCGCTGGTCAATTATTCGACATTTCCTATACCCTTACACCGGACAGAAGAACAGTGTGTAATGTATTAACTTGGTGCTAAAGGTAGGAACTTGGGAGCCGCATTTGGGAAATGGTGTGCTCCTTGAAATGTTCTAGAGATTATTCTTAATGGAGCACTTGGTTGAGTTTCAGTGTAGACTTGTCTCATTGAGGCAAGGAACGGACGGTGTTGTAAAGTGGCTCTGGCTGACAAGAGATATGGAACATCTCGTCAAGAAAAGAAAGTCTGGAGTTCAAGGACTCAGTGAACGTTCTTAATGATATGTTGTTTCTGTATTCACCAGTGAGCGCGAACGATGAATGTTAATATATCGTAAAAAAAAGATATGCCTGGACATACCGACGTTAGGAATTATGCTCCAGAGGCTTGTAAAAAATTAAAATAAATAAATCATTCCCCGGTAGAAGAAGAGATATACTCCAGGTAATTAGTGAAAGTGGACGAAGATATTACTGCGCTTTGGACATGATATTTGCGTTTTCATTGGCCACAGGAGTATTTTCAGATGATTGAGGGATGGTAAAAGCGTTTTCCCTCGTTCAAGAAATGCATCAGGGATTGTACTGAGATTTACAGGACAGTGAGCCTTCGTTTAGTAATGGGAAAGCTATTGGAGAGGAGTTTGAGAGACGGTATTTATGGGTATCTGGAGAAAGCTATTCTGGTTCGGGACTGTTTGCATGGTTTTGTGAGAGGCATATCGTCCCTTGTGAGGGTGATTGCTTTCTTTGAAATAGTGAACAAAATATAGACAGATGAAGTGAGAAAAGTCGATATTTGGGGGGTGGGGTGGGGGTATTAATTGTGAAAGGATTTTGACCCGGTTACATTGAATGTAGGGAAAACGGATTGCGTAGCTCAGCATTGGCTTACTAGCAGAAGGCAGATTAGGTAGTAGATGGAGGAAATTCTGCCTGGAGGACATTGGTCAGTGATGTTCCACATGGAAGCTATAAACATAAGTACAGTTTAAGACGATGTCTCCACCCTGCTATTACAGTGTTCTGTGAGACGGTCTTTAATTTGACCATCATTCAGCACATTGGATGATTTACTGAATTAGGGCAGACGATGTAACCAAAATGCTGAATTTCAGAATGGAATTGCACGCTATATAATCTGAACTCCGATTAACATATTACAGTGGCAGATGCTACAATAACATCGAAACAATCTTTTCCAATGGACCTCTCAAAGCCAACATTTCAACGTCCTCAGCAGCATCTGTTGGTGCTCTCCAAATGAACTAGCCTTCCAAAATGCGAATATCGAATTCCTAATTCTAGTATAAATAAATTTGTCCTAAGGTCAACTTCCCTTTGAACAGTGGGGTTGTCGTACCCGGAGCTAATACATTCATATCTGGATCCCACCTGGCCGGTGTGAAACCCGCGTCTCCCTCTGAGATCAACAGCAAAGCAGTCAAATAAAAGAATACAATCTACTACACAGGTACGGCAAAACAAAACTCCAGGCTTGCACTTTTCTACCTTTAAAACCGTTGCAGGTAACTGGCGTATACAGAATAAAGAGTTAATTGTCAGAGTGAAATTCGTTATCAAATATTCTGAAGAGCAGAGGGAAGAAAGATTAAGGTGGCTACGACCCACGTTCACTGACACTTCATGCAATTTTGAAAAGTAACCCACTCTGTGAAATTCATAACAGTTCATGGAAATCTATTTCACTCAACGAACCAGCCATTTTCAGTCATTCATATCGTGTTGTGAAACAGAGGATTAATTCAAACATCCTGTCAATACAAAGCTAGCAAACAGACGACTGTCTTCCGTTCATTCACGCATGAATTACCTCTCTTTATCTTTCAAGTGAACTCAAAAATGCTCTATCCTGCAATTTTTACATTCGCAATGCATTCACGCTTTAAACAATCGCAGAACATGGGATGATTTTAAGTCTTGAACAATTCACAAATAATCGACCATTAGAATCATACAACATTTAAGAAATCCTTTTGAATCTAAAGCAAAGGGACGTTGGGAGTTGTGTATCATCCGAATGTTGATATACAACAATTTTAATCATGACATCACCGTGTCAGCTGAAACGCGTCAATTTGTTTTTCGCGTTTTCTCACCTCCAACCTCTAACCAAGGATAGGATTAAGATTAAATGAAGGTTTTGTTGTATAGTATCAGATTTAGTAATCCCCATTACCACCGCTGAATGAATAACACTTGGACACTATACTGGGAACATTCCCACACTAATTTCAATCCGTAGCTATCGTCTTTATGGCCTTACTGACGGTATATTACTTTTGTGTGTTACTTCCCTTATGATCGCAAACCAGCACCTTCTTATTCACGCGCGATAACTTTTTACTAGGTCTCCAAGCTTCAGTTTGTGTAAGGATAGAGGGATCAGACATTACAAAAGGTCTGTAGATTCGTCGGTGCTACGAGAAAGCAAAATTCTGAATGATATATATGTGACTTTTGGCTCTAAATTGTCTCGATATAATGTTGATTAATGATAGCGCTTGGAACACCATTCATAGATCTGATGTTAATGTAGTTGGGTCCTTGGCGCTCGGCTGGTTACATGTGGTTAGCACGTCTGGCGGTAACCTCTATTATCATCCAGAAGTAATTTAACGGATTCCACTCTCTGTATTTTCAGTAAAATCGAGTGTTAAAAATGTAATTCTCTGGCTTGAAAAGGCTGCTGTGTGTTATGGCCTTATGATTTGTTCACATAGAAACACAGTCCAATCAATTTCCTTTTCTAGTCAAGTCAAGTCAAGTCAATTCACTTTTTATTGTCATTTCGACAATAACTGCAGTACCTACACAGTGCACTGCGCTCCTGTGATCAATTGCGTAAACAGCTCACTATGGTTATCCATGACAGTGATCTCCCAATATCATGATGAATAACTCTCAGCTGTTGAGGCACAAAGGATGTTATTCTTTCACATTCCTGCCCATGTTTCCTTCCTTTGCGACATTCTTTCCTTTTCGCAAATGGGGAAGGGGTTGTTTGGTTAAGTACTAGCAGGAGATATTTGGAAGTGGCTTGCCTATCATAGTCATAAGCATGCGGAATTGCGTAACTACTGATATAAGTCAGTATATATTTTACACTATCCTTCAAATACGCTACAAGTTAATCTGCTTCATATCACTCACTCTTCTTTCAGAAACCTGATTCAAATGCACTGTCTCCTCTCCGCTAGCACCCACCCTCCTCGCAAATATGTTTCTCATTCAGGGGGACAGCTTCTCTTCAAGACGAGTATCCACATCTTGGAAAAAAATTATTGCCTCTTCTAGTCAGTCCGTCAATACATTAGTTTGCTGCCGCCATTCTACCAGATCCCCAATTAAGCATTTTTTAGATCTGGCCTGGTTTAAACTCATTGCCTCACATGGATAATCATCCAGTTCTTTACACATTGATTTTATTTTCTTTCATACGTCTATAGAAGTTGGAGGCAGAGTTAAGATGGCTCTGAACGGCGACTCCTTTTCTTGCATATTCAGAAACAGTTCTATTTCCATCTTTATTTTATCCCTTTCATGGTTCTTTTGAAAACCCTGACCTGGAGTTACATGCAAGCTTCGGAGCTTTGAGGGAATGTGCCCGGTTCTCGCGGTTTCGCAACTGATCATTATCCGACATGCCGAGGGTTCGGCCTGAGAGTGCCGCTAGAGTTTGGCAGTCTAATATCTCAGGACTCTGGAGACGGGCGGATCGAGGGTCGGTGTCACGGCAGGAGACTCATGTGTCGTCGGAGAGGCTGGAAAATCTTTAGCTGTGGGACCGAAGACACATGGTCTTTGCGATGTTCGCTCCACTCCTTTATGGACATTTCCCCCTCCTTTATTAGAGAGAGAGAGAGAGAGAGAGAGAGAGAGAGAGAGAGAGAGAGAGAGAGAGAGAGAGAGCGAACCTATGTTTTTCTTCGAATTTCGGATGAAATGCGATGCATTTGGAACACTTTGGTCTGTGTCGTTGCTATCGCTTAGCTCACGTTTCTGCCCGGTGACGGTACCGATGCACCTTTTTTTGCTGTTGGCGGAGGAGGAATCGGTGCTTGCTGCCGCTTACGCACAGGATGGGGGAACTGGTGGGGAATCTGGGATCCTCTAGTTTAACTGTCGTTCGTTCTTTGGGGCAATTCTCTATTTTCGTGGATGTTTGCGAAGAAAAATGTTTTCATGATGTATATTGAATGCATTTCACTGACATTAATTTCCAACTTTTGTTCAATTTGCCTCAGTAGTCATTTATTTTTATTTGTTATTTAGCACCCTCCGCCGGTGATTTTGTATAGCAGTTATTTAGGTCATGTGATCTCTGTCTCTCGTTGATGACACCATCAGTGCATATTTAAGCAGTTCTCCATGTTCGAGCTGAAGGAAAACATATGCCTTTTAATCTGCCATCACACTGACTTTCATGTCTTTGAAAGCTTCGTTGATATGGAAAGTAACCTTTGGGTTTATTACATATTGATGTCTGTGCATATTTTCACAATTCAGAGATATTTGAACGGTTTGTATGCAGATAAAAATAATTATTCATGTTGGTCACGTTCGTACTGACAAAAAAGGGATTTAATATAACTTGACCAGGATTCGTTTAATTCTAAATAGTGTCATTTTTGTAGGCTTCTTTGGTAATAGCATTATTTTCCTGGGAGTATCATTGCCATTGTTTGATATTTTATGTTGTTAGGAATGCCATTTAAAGTTTTATCGAATGCTGGGTAAGGAAGTAGATATACCATACCCATATTGGTAATCGGCATCAGTCAATTCATCAGTTTATTTTATCATTCAAGGTTGTAAGGGATGATATTTGTAAAGGTCAAATTCCCCTTCTTAAATAATAAATGCCGTGGCTATTTTTAAGAGAAGTATTGTAGTAAAACTTTTTGACCACTTTCATAGGAGTAGGTAATTGTGTTTGCTGTGGGGGTAAATTGATCATGGTAATTCTAAAGGCACAGAGTGCACTGGTGCTTCAAGAAATAAAGATTCATGGTGAGATATTTGTACATGGACTTTGTTAATTAGCTGCTAATTAGAGCTCAGAACAAATTAAATTTAATCACTCACAAAATGTAGTAAGTTCCAAGAGCATTTGGCAACTAAATGTTCAATATATAGCTGCATATAACGCAGTTTTCCCAATATTACTTGGGCAGCCATGACTTACATTTCCTTGATTCCAGAACATTATGGCAATTGTTGGTCCGCTTTGATTGCTTCAGTAACAACATGCGCATGTACTGCGTCTGAGATTGAAATTACTTGATAGAAAAACAAGTCATTTAGTTAAATCCTGATAACGTGTAATCCTAGCTAGCTTGTACTCAGAAAATGTGCATAAGATACATTTCATATATCAGCTTTATGGCTACCAGTAGCCGATCTTTGTGATACATTTGGAACTTACTTGTATACAGTATCTTGTGTATTATCTTCTATCTTTTGTGGTAGACTTAATACTTAACTTGTACATACCATAATGGAATTTGGACACATATTGTCTGTATGCTTTTTTTTCCCCTGTCAGTTTTAACCCACTGCCAGTTGCTAAATTAAAAAATGTCAACTTGGAACATCGTTCTCAGTGTAGTAATTGGGGATGGAGTTTATCTCCCTGTCAATTCATAGAAGGCGTCTGAACAGACAAGGAAATTAAAACGACGCTTTCTGGAATACGAAGACAATTCTATTTTCAAAATGTCAGACAAAAATATCATCAGGATCTCAGTGATTACGGACAAGATCTCATGCTTCAGGTTCATCTTCATCAATACAATCACATGACGCTCCCACCACTGCAGCCGCAGCCTTAGCTCTTGCTGAAGCCCAAGCCGCTAAAGCGGAGGCAACATCTGCAGAAAAGGACAGCCAAATAAAAATTGAACAGCAAAGTTTGGAGATTTCACTTGGTGCTCTTTAACTGGAGAAAAGAGCTGAAGCTGCGGTTGTCATGAGGAGGGCGTTGGGAGCGGACCCAAATGTAAGTCACAGACACTGAACTACCAGGAACAGGGCTAGGCGTGAGAAGGGAGCAAGGAAAGCGGGGAAGAGAGGACGCTGGACATGACACAGACGCTGGACGAGACAAGGATTCCGCGCCAGGGCTAGGACTTGACTAGGATAGCGGAGACAGGGCATGGAACTAGGAACTAGGAGCCTGGGTTAGGACTAGGCTGGGAAAGCTGGACCTGGAAGAGGAACTAGGAACTTGAAACTTGGACAAGGACTCCGAGCCAAAGACTGATCAGGGACACCGAACCTGGATCTTGACTCGGGCTTGGACTCCAGATCTAGGCGAGGACAACACTTGGCTACAGGACGAAGAGAAAGAGGCAACAGGACTGGGCGTCAGACTCCTGGACTGGACAAGGTGACCGCAGCACAAGACGGAGGAACCCTAGCACCGGGCTGAGCAAGGTACTCCTGGGCTGGGCGAGAGGCTGAATCCTGAAGCTATTTAGGAAGCCAGCCGAAACGAAAATCAGCTGCCTCTACAAAAACTGGGTAAAACCGGAAAACCTGGAATAAGGAACATGGACCAAACCGTGAACCAGAATACAGATTTCACGGACGGGAACATGGCAGCGGTAGCTAAATTTGAAGCATTAGAGGCAACAACGGAAGAGCAAAATGAGGACCTCAGCTCAAAAATTAATCTTTAAACCCATGATGCAGCAGAGCGCACAAAAAAGTATGAAGAGCAGGCAAAGTGCATAGAAGTATATAATGACAGAAATCATCCTCAAGCACACCAGTATGGAAAGGCTCAACAGGCTGATCCTGCCGATTGTCAGAGCATGTCGGACTTTGTCAAGTTTCATGCAAGATGCGAACTTGTGTCCAAAGGGCTTCTGCAGTTTTGGGATCGTCCTGAGAGTTACAGGCCTTGGAAAGCATCTTTCCTGAATGCCATACGAGGTCTAAACCTTATAGACAGTGAAGAGATGGACCTCTTGGTGAAGTGGCTGAGTACCGAGCAGCATAAGAGTTGTGCATGTCAGTCGCCCACTGAGAGGGTTCAGAATGTTTTGGAATAGACTTCACGAGTGTTATGGATCACCAGAGGGCATTGAGGATGCGTTGTTCAAGACAGTGGATAGCTTCCCTAAGTTCGCTGATAAGGATCACAGGATGTTAAGAGAGTTAGGTGACTGGTTAATGGAACGTGAAGACATTAAATTGGATGGGGACCTGCCGGGACTCACCTACTTAGACACAGCCCGTGGTATCAAACTTATTGTGCAGAAGCTGCCATATAATTTGCAGGAGAGATGGCTTTCGTACGGTTTTAAGTTCAAAGAAGCACAATGTTCCTTTTCCACCGTTTGCTTACTTTGTGCATTTCGTTTGTCAGCAGGCCAAGAGGCAAAATGATACTAGCTTCTCTCTCATTCCAGGTAGTACTGACCTTCCAGTGATGAGAATGACAGTTCCTAACTACAGCACCCTGAGGCCTCCAATCTCAGTCCAGAAGACAGAAATGTCTCCTTATACCTGCTCCTCGGCTGACACAACACGCAAGAAAGTGGATCCTGCTAAGCAATGCCTCTTCGACGACAAAGTGCACCTCCTTCAAAAATGCCGTGGATATAGGGAGAGGTCCATCGAGAATACGAATGTCTTTTTAAAGTAACGTGGCATTTGTTACAACTGCTGTGCTTCATCAGCACATATTGCGGAACTTGTGACAGCAGTATAAAGTGTGCTGAATGTGGAAGCGAGAGTCATACCCCATCCCTGCACCCTGGACCTGCTCCTTGGTCCTCAGTGGTCCAAACCCCTGCACGTGAGCATGGCGTGTAGGAACGGAACAATATTGAATAAGCTACTGTTTCCTTAAGCTGTACACAGGTCTGTGGGAGAGACCTCAGTGAAAAATTGTGTTCAAAGATTTGTCTCGAAAGTCTATCTAGCTGGCCATCAGGGAAAGGCAACTCGTTTATATGCGATACTGTACGATCTTTTGTAATCGCACATTAGTAAGTTCTGAGTTCTTTCATCTTTTCAACATCGAAGGCCGCAACTCTCCTTAATCCCTCAGGACGTGTGCTGGCGTGGTTGTGGCAGCAGGAAGAAGAGCGCCTCGCTTTCAGGTGGAATCCATGGTCAGGCATGTTACTCTCCCTTTACCAACACGGACTGAGTGTAACGCGATTCCGAATAATCGCTCTAAAATCCCATCACCGGAAGCAGCACGGCAACTCGCCCATCTGAAACCTCTGGCGCAAAAGATCCCAGAGCTCGACCTTCAGGCTGCTATCATGATCCTGCTCGGAAGAGACATCGCGAGGATCCACAGAGTACGGAAACAGATAAATGGGCCACAATGCTCCCCCTATGCTCAAAAAAATGGACATGTGATGAGTAATTGTTGGCAATGTCTGTCTAGGAAATGTCGACAAGCCAGCCACTGTGAGCCCGTACCATACAAACACTCTGGAAAATGGTAGTCCCCCTTTCCTTGAACCATGCCCTAATCACTATGTTGTAAAGGAAAGCGCTACGGCAGGAAAGCCCCAGGTCTTCCCGCACCTATCCACGTGGTAGGTCCCACATGTGAAGGCTACAGAGGGCACCTGGGATGTAGTATCTTTCAAGAGACTAAAGATGATGACAAGATAGGCTCTTCAGTTGAGGATATACTCTTTCTGAGGATTATGAAACAGCGAGCCTATAAAGATGAGGACAATATCTGGATAGCTCTCCTGCCATTCAGAGAGCCACGACCTCGCCTTCCCAACATCAGTCCACAAGCAGCAGACCGTCTTTCTTCACTGCGCCTCTCCTTTAACAAGCAGCATGAGATGAAGGCTCATTTCATCACATTCATGAAAAAGATATTGCAGATTGGCCACGTTGTGGTAGCTCCACCCCTCGGAAGAGATGAAGAATATTGGTACTTCCATTGCTTTGGGATTTAATATTCAAAGAAACCAGGCCAGATTCAAGTGCTCAGCACAAGCGTCTCTCTGAATCAGGTCCTCCTGACTAGCCCGGACCTCAAAACAGTCTTCCTGGGATACGTATCCGCTTTCGTAAGGACTCCTTTGCAATCACAGTGGACATGCAACAGATGTTTGTGCAGTCGCTTTCTATACAGACTGCAAAGTAGCCCTGGGCTACACTTATAATGAAAAGCGTAAATTCTACTTTTTTGTCGACGATCAGATCCAGAAAATGTGGAGATGCCCACAGAGACGACAATGGCATTATGTGTCCACTGGACACAACCCTGGGACCATGCCACAAGGTTAATTCCTGCAACCCGTTTCAAAAACCCGACCTGGTTTACAGGGCCTGCTCTCGCACGCAAGTGATAGTGCTCACCTCCAACACCCAAGACAGCCGACGTGACTCTCAGCGCTTTGAACGCTTTTCTACCTGGAGGGCTTTTCGTGCCATATGCTGTCTCCCACATATTTAAGGACATTCAAGGAGACCTCAGAAGAGTCTACAGAGAGCTACAAGGGATGGCATTATTGTGAGACACCTTAGACAGTGGAGGAATTCAGTTAGAGCAAAAACGTCATCATTCGATCTGTGAAGCAGAACACTTAGGCTGAAGAAACGGAGTGCATCAGGACCCAAAGAAATATCCCTAAGGACAGTCCACTGAGGATGCTAGATCCTTTTATTGGTGGGGATAGGCTATTAAGAGTCGGAGGAGGTATAGAGGCATCACAGTTGGGACAGGAAGAGAACAGGCCCCTGAAAATTCCCAGACGGCGTCATGTTATATCCCTTCTTGTGCAACATTACCATGTGGAGTCACAACATCAAGGACGACATTTTACTGAAATCACTGTCCTCTCAGCTGGATGCTGTATAGTGGGTGCCAAAAGGTGTGTAAACAGTTTCATCTGCAAGTTCCGCAAGCTTCGGTGGACTTCTGAAGTCCAGAAAATGGCTGACCTTTCACGCATGTTGGTGTTGATGTATTTGGATCTTGGACCATCTCTGCGCGCCGTACGAAGAATGGCCATACTGGAATCAAAAGACCGGCAGTTTTATTTACCTGTTTTCAGCATGAGAGACATCCAACTCGATGTCACAGATTCCACGGGCAGCTCAAGTTTTATAAATACCCGGAGAAGGTTCCCTGCGATTCGGGAGCCAGTCAAGCAAATCCGCTCTGACCGGGTAACGAATTCTTCGGAGCATGCAAAGATCTAGGAGTCTCCTACAATGTTGGCGAACATGTGGTGAAGCGGTATCTCTCAGAAAATGGCTGCACCTGGACATTCAATCCGCCTCATTCATTCCATATGGGGGGTGTGCATGGGAGAGAATGAGCGGCATTACCCACAAAATCCTGGGCTTCTCCAGACAAGGCCTTCTAGACTCACCACCTTCATGACCGAGGTGATGGCTGTTGTGAACATTAGGCCTCTAGTGCTCGTGTCTACAGATGCAGAAGATCCATTCATCCTCACTCCTACCACATAGCTAACACAGAAAAGCAGCCCCTATCCTATACCTCCAGGTGAGTTCGACATCAAAAACGTGTAGAAGAGGCAGTGGCAGCACGTGCAAAGCCTCACCAGTACCTTATGGGACAGATGGCGCGAAAAATACTTGTCTACCTTTCAGTCACGAACGAGACTAATGTCTAGTAGGCCAAACATCACACACGAATTGTGGTGCTCATGAGGGACTGTCGATCCAAGAGAAATGACTGGCCTTTAGGAGCATTACTCAGGTAATTCCCAGCAAAGAGGGAAGAGTCAGTAAGGTTGAGATAAAGATCAACAGAGGTGATGGCACAAAGCTGTTTCTCAGGCCTGTAACTAAAGTGGTCCTGCTGCTCTCCCCAGAGGACTAGGAACAAGAGACCTATTCAATCAGAGGTGAACTATGAAGTGTTAAGTTGTGGTATCTAGGGATGCCTGGCGGGGAGTATGCTACCTTGGTAGTCAGTTACTTTTATATGTCATTTAGCACCCTCTGCTGGTAGTTTTAGTATAGCAGTCATTTAGGTAATGTGATCTGTGTTTCTAGTTGATGACAACTTCAGTAGGCGCCAGGCAGCTGTCCATGTTAGAACGGAAGGAGAGCTCACGGTTTGTGTCCACTTAAGAATACCGATGGAGTATTCACATGGGCCCAATGTTCTGGCTCGCTTGTAGTGAAAAATTTTGCATGATATATTTTATGAAGCAAATTTAGGCTTACCAGCAGCCAATTTTCTGATACATTTGGAATTTATTTGTATACAGTATCCTGTGTATTATTTTGTATCATTTGTGGGATACTAAATACTTCCCTTCTAGATTTTTAATTATATATTTTAAAGTTGCTTGATAGCTAATGTTATATTTTACTGTTTAAACTTGTTTCACTTGATTTATTTTTTTAATTATTTGTTCGTATTAGCTTTGACTGATTTTTTTTTTGTTTCTGTCAGTTTTACCCTACTGCCAGTTGCTACATTAAACAAATTCAGCTTGGAACATCTTTATCAGTGTAGTAATTGGGGATGGAGTTTATCTACCTGTCAATTCATGCAGGAAGTGTGAATACACAACAGTAATCGTTCTGACGTTTCAGCATTACAGTCAATGTGTTAGGTATCTTCTAATCCGAAATCTAGTTACTGGTTCTCCAGTAGCTCAAACAGATGACCTTGAGCGTGCCTAATGCCTAGTCCCACTGACACGCACCTGGGCCATATCCCTCCAAACCCCTCTCGTCCATATACCTGTCCGAGTTTTTCTTAAATGTCATTCGCCTGTGGTTCACATTACTATTCATCTATAGAGAGCTCTTTATTCTGTTCTTTGCAATGTTTTCTCTCATTCCAGCAATATTTACAAATTATTTCAAATATTTTTGGAAACAAAAGTTGTCTTATTTTAGATGCACAAATATATAACTGAAAGTTTTCCGTAGTTCTGCAAGTGCCGAAATATACCGGGTTGACTGCATCTCATCTAGACAGTAATTAATCTGATTAGTGTCGTACAATAATTCTTCCTTGCAGTTATCATACAGTCCGACATGTACACATATTTTTCGCAGCATTCATCACATTTTTCTTCAATAGTTATGTATGGCAAACTTAAGTTTACATGTACACAGGGTATTTTAACAATTATATGCACTATTTTATTCCTGGAATGACACATCAGAGGAAATCAGATCGGTTGTGTAGAAGTGTAAGTGATGAAGGCTCGCCATTCTTATATTCCACGGTGGTTTCCTATTTTTGCCATTGAGATTCTGTATCCGGAAAACCATGGAAGAATGTCTGGATTTATTCTCGTGTGACTGGCGAAACAAAAGTACGTAACAGGACAAGCAAATAAAAATTGCCGAATTTCATTTAGATATACGAACACAAAAATACGCCCGTGCCTCGATATATAAATACGACCAAATGTGATAATAAAAAAAAGAAAAATGAGTTACTAAGTCTCCTTAACCATCGGGTCACTCCTGATATCAGAATGAAATCAACAACAACAGCCGATGTTCCATGCGCTTCGGTTCCACTGACGTTTCGGTCACTCGTTTGTACATTGTCCAATAATCTGCGACTTTCTCCGCTGTATGTTTTTCTCGAAAAGCATACAACATTACATTTGCCCGGGTTCAATTCCATCAGCCATTTATCAACCCGTTTCCAAGCCAGTCAAAATCATGCTTAAGCTTGGATAACCTTCCTGGCTGTACAGGACGCCCCAATTTTGGAGCCGTCCGCATTTTATCTGATCCAGCAATCAACATTGAGAATCAAACCATTGTTATCTATGTTAAATAAAAACAACCCTGACCCCAATCCCTGCGACACAATATTCACAGTCAAAAAAAGTAACCATACACTCTCTGCTTATCCGGTGTTGAATGTATATCAGCAGTTTTGGATTTTCTGCACACAATTTCAGTCCGAGTATAATGCTTTGCAATTTATAGTATTTAATTCTGTCCTCGTGGCAAATATTTGATGTCAAGTCAATCTTGAGTTTCTGGAAATTATTCGGACCTAGAGGCAAAAGAAAATAAAATTTACAAGTAATAACAAGAAATCACTAATAGACCGGACGGAACCCATTGCCTGAGTGCTGCTTCTGCCCGGAACATTTGGGGGGGCGGGGCAGCGTCACGGGGGCAGTGCGGAGCAGCGTTGGAATCTGCGGTAAGATTGTGAACTTTAAATTACTTGAGACCCTGTTTCATGAAGGAGACCACCACTGTCACTGCGTTTGGGTTAGTGCTAGCTTTGTCACGGGGATCATCGCGCGCAGGCGCTTCCCGGAAACTGCCGACAGTTAATAAGAGTTCGCGAACCTTCGAGAGTTGAAAAAATTATGGTCGGAGACCATAACGGACCATTATAGAAACGGAGACTATGCAGGTAGAAATCCGTCTACAAAGTGCGGACAGGCAGCCAGTCTTATGCCTAATGACATGACGGATAACTTATGACTAGACTTATGACTTATTACTATGACTAATGATTGATGGAACTAACCGAACTATCAAACTGCCGCACTTGAGAAAAATAAAAGGAAAAAATGGATGAGTTGTTTGGTTATTGAGTGGAATCTGATTAAAAAAAACTTTGGGTAGGCGCATTCAATTCCTTTCACGTGGGGAAGCTGCACATGTTCAAAGAAGAACAAGAACTCCGACTTGACAGTGAAAAATCTGTTTGACTGGGAAACTGGAGGACCAGGAAATAGAAATCTGGGAGCTTTGAGCTGGAACAACAGGAGCAATAACATGGAATCCTGAAAAAGGAAGAGAATCAAGTTAAAATAAAACATAATGCATCATTAAAAAATTCTACTTACCTTTTCACCTGTGAACAGCCTGCTGAGGAAATCAAACATGGCTGATCCAGCTATTGGGAAATCAGTTGAGCAACTCAAGGTAAAGCGAACGACAGGAAAAAGATTGTTTTCTCGTCTGGCCAACAGTATTACCAGGACCTATGAAGACATGTCTGAAGAGGAGCTCAGTCAGATTCAATAAACTCACGATAGAAGCCGAGAAAGTCATGGAAGCCAATGATGATGTAGAGGCCGGACTCATTGCAGAACGGGAGGCGGGGCTGAGCACAGAGGAAGTGGCTGTGTTAACTGAACAGCGAAAAGCCGACCTAGTGAAGTCGGCAAATGATCGTGAGTTGAAAGCAAAGGAGGTCAGAAGCCTAATCTAGGAGACTGGACCAACTCTGAAAATGTTGAATCGTTCACAGCACTACAAGCAGCAAAGTATGAATGTAAAAACGTCGCTACTGTACAACCCGATGGCTTCCAGGAGGCGTATGACTTCATTTAACCACATGCAAGGACTGGTAAAGACAGTGAAGGAGGTGTATGGTCGATGGGATCGCTGGAACCCGCCAGGGGATCGGAAGGACCTTCAGAGTCGCCTAAAGGGGCTCGAACTCCAAATCCCCAAGTTGGTTTCCAAGAAGGCCCACCATGCAAGCAAGGAGAAAGAAAGATGCTGAAAGACTAACACCCATGGCGTTGGGCTTTTCCTCCAATTTTCCCATGGCAGCCATCAGATTGAAACCGACGGCCCTTCCCAGGTTTACTGCAAGCAAACGTAATTTTCACAGGTGGACAAAGGACTGGGAAGCACTCCAGAGGCAGGGATTGTCGACCGGTTCAAGAGAGGTAAAAAGGGTTCAACTACTGGACAGTCTTGACGACAAAATTAGAAAAGACCTTCGCCTCACGACTTAAAACACAGCAGATGACCTCTTCCGTGTTCCAGAAAGCCGCAACGGAAATCGAACGTGCATTGCTATTAAACGAGTGGAAGAGTTAAAGAAAATGCCAGCTGTCAGAAATCATCAGCCACGGAAAATAGTGGAATTAATTCAAGCTGTGGAGAAGACACTTCAAGACTTGAGTTAACTTGGAGACATGGCTGTTATCAAATATCCGCTGGTGAACTTGCAGAAATATTCAAAATATTCCATCTGTGGCACCAGACAACCGGTTTGACGGTCTCTTGGAATTCCTCAAAGGGCAAGAGAGCATATATGAGCAGCTCGAGCAACTGAGGGATGAAGAGCCAAGTAGAAGAGAAATCAGGGCTTAGCCAAAACATGGCAGAACCAAGTCTACCAAGTCAGGCGACGACCATGCCGGGTGTGTAGTCTGCGGTGATGGAAAGCACTAAAGGAAACTATACATTTACAAACAGTTTCGAGCTCTAAAGCTGACAGAGAAAAAGGCTGCAGTAAGAAATTTCGGGGCATTCAAGAGGTGGCTCGAGTTTCATGTTGACATTTCGTACTGCAAACCCGCCTATTTCTGCAAAATCTGTCTCTGAATGTGAACAAAACAAAAGAAATGGTTGTTGAATTCAAGAGGGCACGGAGCGACCACTCCCCGTTGAACAGCGACAGCTATTCGGTAGAGATCGTTAAGAGCAGCAAATTTATTGGTGTTCACCTGGCGGAGAATCTCACCTTGTCCCTCAACATCAGCTCCATAGCAAAGAAAGCCCAGCGCCGTCTCTAATTTCTGCGAAGGCTGAGGAAAGTCGATCTCCCCCGCCCCCTCCCCATCCTTATCACATTCTACAGGAGTTGTATTGAGAGTATCCTGAGCAGCTGCATCACTGCCTGGTTCCGAAATTGCACCATGTCGGATCGCAAGACCCTGCAACGGATAGTGTGGTCAGCTGAGAAGATCATCGGGGACTCTCTTTCCGCCATTACGGACATTTACACTACACGCTGCATCAGCAAAGCAAACAGCATTATGAAGGGCCCCATGCACCCCTCATACAAACTATTCTCCCTCCTGCCGTTTGGGAAAATGCACCGAAGCATTCGGGCTGTCACGACCAGACTTTGCAACAGTTTCTTCCCACAGCCTATCAGATTCCTCAAAACCCAGAGCCTGGGTGACAGCTTATTGCCCTATTGGCTTGTTTATTATTTGTCTCGTTTTTGCTATGTACTGTTCCAGCAGTTATGGTCGAAATGACAATGCGAAAAAGTGATTTGATTTGAAAACCCAAGACTGCAAGTTTGAGCAGTCTCCTGAACATCATTACTATCTGTGCCCCAATGGTGAAATCGATGGAATAATCAGATAAAAAGAAGAGATTTGGTCCACAGGAAGAAATATAGAAAAATATACAAAAAAGGATAAAGCGGAGTTCTTCGACAGACTTTCACCAGAAATGGCCAAGCAATGTCCAAACACTGCAACCAGTGCCTTCAGCACTGTGAAAGGTAAACCGGGCCTTCTGGTGCAAAGTGGATTGAAAGAGCTGCCAGCGATTATGAATCTTCTCGAGGTCACACCTAATGCTGGACAAAAAATCGGGACGTTATTTGACTTGCTTTTAGACACCAATTATATAACCAACAAGGCTGCAAGCAGACTGAACCTCAGAAGTTGGGAAATCACTCTCGTCGTCCATGGAATTCCGAGGATGAAGGTTCAGGTGGAGACAAAGCAGTACCTTCTAAAATCACAGTAAACACTCACGAGGCCCAAGGGCACTCTCAAATCACACCAATTGGTTTGTTATGGACTAGACAGCACATGTCCACAAACATGTGACACCGAAGCAACTGCAGAAATTCTTCCCAGACTTTCCGGTTCATGAACTTCTGAGATCCAGAAAAATAGATTTACTCCTATACCATAGAGAAGGTCAGCTAGCGACTCAGAGGACCAGAGCTGTTGAAGACCTCGTGCTGTGGGAGGGACCATTGCGGAAGACGGTCGGAGGAGCACATCCTGATCTCTTTGAGGAGCTGTCTGTGTCGGCCCACATTTCCAAGACACACTTTGGAAGGTCCATGGGAGCGGCTACTGTGAAGTACGAGGAGTTCAGCAGCAGAGTCCCAGAGCAACTTCCACCAAACAGACAGGATGGCATCAAGCTCCAGGAGTCAGAAGTCAGGTGGAAGTCCGATAGTATTGGCGCAGCATACGAGACAAAATGCGGCGTTGCCGCTGCGGAAAATGCCAGTCGGGCGGCAAAGGAATGACGTTTGCCGAAGAGAGGGAACTTGAAGTTGTAAGAAGAGGCCCAACATGTCACAGGTGACCGCTACAGTAAGGAACCACATTGGCACGCCAAATATCATTGGTTAGAAGATCCAGCTTCCTTGCCAAACAATAAAAGAACGGTCGAGGCTACTTTTCTCGGGACGGAAAAACAATTAGCCAAAGAACCCGAGTGGAAAGCTACCTGCGTTGCTCAAGTGCATAACAAGGTCGATCGAAGGGCTGCAATGAAATTGTCCAATGACACAGCAATCAACTGGAATGGGCCAGTCCGGTACGTGAGTCACCTTATTGCGCTGAACCCGCAGTCTGTCACGACCCCTGTGAGACTCGTGTGGAACAGCAGCCAAAAGTTCAGAGGCGTGAGTTTGAACAACCTGCTAATGAAAGATCCAGATGTCCTCAAACAGATTCGCACTGTCCTACTGAGATTCAGGAGTGGAGTATACGCTTTTCTGGGTGACATAAAAAAGATGTACAATTGGATTTGGTTGGAAGACTGAGAAGTGCACCTGCATAGATTGCTCTGGCGAGACTCTGAGGACGAGGAGCTGGGGGAATAAGCAATCACAAGAGTGAACATCGGAGATAAACCAGCAAGGTGCATTGTGCAGCTAGCAATGCGCGAAACTGCTAGCCTCCCTCCTTTCACCCACCTCAAAGATAAGCGGCAGGTGCTCCAACACGGCAGCTACGTTGATGACATTGTGACCAGCTGAAATCCATTACAGCAAATGTGGAGCAGACCCTGAAGGACGGAGGTTTCGAGCTCAAACCTTGTTTTTTTTTTTCTGGGCAAAGGAGGAGGAAAGAATGCAATAACAAGCTGGAGTAGTCCAAAGCAGGAGACATGGTCTTGTCAAACTAAATGTGCGATGATGACAACAAAGCATTTGGCCTGGGCTAAATAATAGAAGATGACAAGTTCCATGTCATGATTGCAATCAATTTCTCGAAGAGTAAGTAATAAATGAGACTTGGCCAATACCTTCTACAAGAGCAAAGACGCAAAACCCCTGAGACGAAGAGAACTGCTCAGCCAAGTATCAGGGCTGTATGAAGGGCGTTCTGGTATGAAGGGCGTTCCAAGAGGCAAAGGACGAAGCGTGTCCAGTCAAAGAGACATGGGACATAGCACTGTCAGATGGTCTCAGGGAGGATGCAATTAAGCTCTTCGAGGAGTACGTTCAACTTGTCAAGGTAATGGTCACCAGGGCACTGACTCCCCAAAGGCTCACTGAGGAACCCTGGGCAATCACATTCTCTGATGGAAGCGAGCACGTCTACGAAGCAGTGATGTACCTAAGCTGGAACTCGGACCAGGGCTCAATCATCAGGTTGGTCTAAAGTCTAAAGCCAAATTAACTCCTGTGGATCAGAAAGGAGATGCTGTCAAAACAGAGATGTGTGGAGCAGTGTTGGTTTCACGCCTGAGAAAGTACTTTGAGCTGCATAGCAAATCCAAGTTGGGAGGAGGTACCATTTCGTTGATAGCCAAACATTCCTTGGTGCAATACAACTCGAAAGCTATGGCTATCAAACATTCTTTGGAAATAGGATCGAAGAAATTCAAAACAGCTCAGGGATCTAGGACTGGGGGTGTGTTACTGGTCCACAAAATGTTGCTGATGTAATCACCAGAGAAGCCAGCCCGCAAGACCTGGATGAAGACTCAGAGCGGCAAAATGGGCCAAAGTTTTTGAGTTTGCCAGTGAATGAGTGGCCGATAAAATCAGCCAAATAACAAGCAACCACTGCCAGGGAAAGCGAAAGAAGGCATTTGCCGCTGCTTTGGGAAGGGCCAAGGAAAAGAAACAAGAACCAGCACAAAAACTGTACCAGATCTAAACGGAACAATGGAGACCCCCTGCAGCGTCAGCCATCCGAGGCCTTGTGGACATCAAGCGGTTCAGTGTTCTAACTCAGTTACATGGATCTGGAGAGCAGCAAGAAGGTTTGTTAGACAAAATCAAGCCGTGGACAGTCCAAAGTGGGAGGCAGTTTCTTTGGCAGGAGTCGTCTGAGTAAGGGAACGAGAAGGTGCTCTCAGAGACATTTTTCTAGCAGCACAAGAGGGCGCAACCTTCCCAGGCACCGCTACAGACAGGCTGGAAGTCTACAAAGTGCAAGACACTGGTCTTTTGGTTTGATGTGGCCCAGTGTAAATTCCTTCAAAAGATTGAAAAAACTTTATTGTCATTCCAACCATACATCAGTTCTGCAGGCAAAATGAGACAGCATTTCCTTCGAAGCGGATCAAGTTGGTATCCACATCTTGCCCTATGATGCCTGGTAACTTGGGCGGCCCACAATGAGAGTCATGATGGAGTGGCTGAAACCATGCTCAAGATTAGAAGAAAGGCATGGGTTATAAGGGGAAGGAAAATTGCCCAAAAGTTTGTCGATGGCTGCACGCTCTGCAGGAAAGCAAAAGCAAGGAAATGTCAACAGGTAATGTGTGATTTACCGCCAGCAAGAAAAGAACCTCCAGTTCACTACGGTGTAACTATTTGGACCCTACCAAGTAAGAGATGACGTCAAGGGAAGAGTAACACTGAAAGTCTGGGTACTGGTCTTTTGCTGCTTGGCCAGCAGAGCCATCCGCACAGAGTTGGTAAACACTCTATCAACCGAAGGATTCCTGATGGCCTATCAAAGGTTCTCAGCAATCATGCGACATCCAAGAAAGAACTGCTCAGAGCCAGGCACGAATTTTATTGGAGCAAAACCAGACTTGGTGGAGCTGTACAGATTCTCGGACGACCTGAACGAAGCAGCCCTGCAGGAGACCGCGGCAGAAAATGGAACGGAGTGGATGTGGAAAATCCATCCGCTTGATCCCCCAAACAAGAATGGTGTTGAAGAAGCCGCTGTACGCATTGTGACGAAAGCACTCCAGAGTCTTGGGAAGGAGTCTGACTCAGTTACAGTGAGTTCCAGACAACATTTCACATTTCAGCCAACCTTGCAAATAAACGCCTAGTTGATGCCAGGGTATAGAGCCGGGAAGACTGTACCCAGTATGTCACACCCAACACCCTTCTACTCGGTCAAGCTTCTCATAGCGGGGATTTCAAAATCTTTGACTTTTCCACCTACCCCTACAAAAGACTCCGATCAATGTAGTCAGAGGTGGCCAAGTGTTAGAGTCAACTCGCTGGTCCTAATTTGTCTGTCAGGAGCAAGTGGCATACTACACAGAGGAACGTCACTGTTGGAAACATCGTCTGGTTAAGCGACCAATATGCACTAAGGGGAGCAATCCGACAGCAGCGTTGGAATCTGCGGTAAGATGCCGAACTTTAAATAACTTGAGTCTGTTTCATGGAAAGGAGCACTGCTGTCACTGCTTTTGGGTTACCTCGGGGATCATCGCGCGCAGGCACTTCTCACAAACAGCGCGAGGCTTAAGAAGTGCTCGCGAACCTTCGGAAGAATTCGCCCGGTTTAGAACCACAACGGTCGGTGGCCATAACGGTCCATTAAAGAAACGGAGGTGCAGGTCGGAATTCGTCTACAAAAACCGAGAGGCAGCCAGTTTTTCACCTCAATCTTAACTTTATGATTTATGTCTAATGACTACTTAACCGAATGACTTAAGCCTTATAACTAGACTAATGACTGGATTATGACTGATTATTTATGACTTTTGACTACTGACTAATAACTAACGAAACTATCAAACTGCCGCACTTGCGAAAAATAAAAGAAAAAAAAAGGAAAATGTACCTGGTGATTGAGTGGAATCCGGTTAAAAATCCTTCAGGTAGGCGCATTCAATGCCTTTCAAGTGGGGAAGCTGCACGTTCAAACAAGAACAAGAACTCCGACTTGACAATTCACATTTGTGAATATTTAAACAGAGTTCCGAGGCTTTGGAGAAAAAAGAAAAAAAACCGGAAATGTATTTAAAAGCCAGTGAAATTTCAGAAACATCATTTAAAAGAAAAGAGTCGTACCATCTGCCACCTGACTAATCAGAAAATTAGAATGAGACTAGACTGAGCACTGAGGGGGGTGAACAGCTGAGCACATAAAAGAAATAAATAAGGGGAGATAGGACAAACTTGTCTCACCCATCTATTCAAATCAAACCTCGGTGAAGTCCCCAACTTCAACTTTGCAGAACTATTAGCGTTAAGGCTTAGCGTACACAGCCTTAACCGCCTTACAAAATAATGGACAAAATCCAAATTTTCTAAGAGCAGAGAAGCTGAACTTATGCTCAGTAGTATCAAAAGCTTTGTAAAGATCTAAATGCAGTATAAAACTATCATTTTGGACAAGATTGCAATAATCAATAAGATCTAAAACTAATCTAACATTATTAGAGATATGAGGAACCTTGATAAAACTAGAATGGTAAAACTACTTTCATTCTGGTAGCAAAGATATGGGCCAGAATTTTATCATCACTATTGAGAAGGCAAATAGGACGCCAATTATCGATAAATATTTTATCTTTTCTAGGTTTAAGAATTAAAGTAATAAGGCCCTGTGTTAAAGAAGTAGGAAGAAATTCTTTATTAATACATTCTGAAAACAATTTTAGTAAAAAGTCTCAGGTATCAGAAAACATCTTATAAAATTCTGCAGTCTGACTCAGGTAAAGGCTCCAGGCTAGGGTCGACCTCTGGATTTTGAAGCTATGAATAACTGTGTTCCCGTTCCGAAGCAGTAGCACTAGATTTTTGCAAACGCACTGCAAACTACATATCTTCAGGGAAGGACTGCACCTCGTTTTGTTTTGTTTTTATCCCCCCAATTTTCGCTTTCTTTTCTTGTTCTTGGGCTTCTTTGAAGGAATTAAGACTTTCCAGAGCGCGTGGTATCATCAACCATGCGACAATAAGAAAAACACAAAATATGTCTTCAAATCCAAAGAAAACTTCAAAAATGGTAAACGATCGAGTATTGAGCGACACTGGACTGATAATGTGACATATTATTAAAAATTTGAGATGAAGATCAACACAAGCTCTAGCATAAAAATGTGCGACTTCACCGGGCGCCATCTTACGCGTTATCCCCCATAAATTACCTTTAGTAAGTGGCGCCTACATGAATCCACTGACGTCACAGTCGGTTCTCTGACTGGTAACAGTTAAACTGTTTACAACGACAATATCCATGGCTGACATTCATATTAACTGATTAACGAGTCAGTTTACATTTGATGGAAAGGCATCTCATCCAGTGACAACAGGGGATGGATGTAGTTCTAACCTAATATAATCCAGGCGGAAATCTCAACCGAGAGCAGACACTCCTCTTCTGCTGTCACTATGCATAGCCATGGCGGAATTCAATGGTTTGCAGCTGTCTGTAGTCAGCGTCCTGGCGTACTGCAGAACCGGCGTGGACTACAGCTCCCAGACTGTCCTGTGACATCGCATGTTCGACAGCTGCCGCCGTGATCAACTAGAATTGTAGTTCTATCTTAGCGGGGGTAGAGACATTCTGAACGGAGAATGATAGGCGTTGTAGTTCGGATGCAAAGCGAATTTCTGAGTTATGTACAACAGTTTTTTGATATGAACAACTTGGGTCATTGTCACTCTTTACATTGCCCTGCAGATGCACTGTTACAGTGCGGCCTGTGGAGGCGAAGGGAGAATCAATGTCGCATCACCCTCAGTTTGGCAACAACACACAGTCACTATCTAGCCTCCTTTTGACTCGAGTCCTCCATTTCCTACTATAAAAGCCGCGAATCATTACTGCGCTTTTCTGGGTTAATCGTTCGTGTTTGTTTTGGGAGAAACCCCAATTTTCCGCTTGTGTGATATTACAATTAACTGAACTGTTGTTCCTCCGGTTTCCATGTGCCTGTTTGTCTGTTTGAAATCTGTCAGACCGTCCAATACATCCATTATCCGGTTGTTCTTTGTCCAGGGCAACACACACAAAATGCTAGTGCAACAGAGCAGGCCAGGCAGCATCTATAGGAAGAAGCACTGTTTTCTGCCTTCATTTACATTCTCTCTTCATTTGTAAAACAGTTTAAATTATGTTCCTAGAAAATAGTTCATGGTGCCAGAGAGATGGTAAAACTATATGTAAAGAAACAGGCACAAAAGGGGTGAAGGAAACGACGAGTTATAACGGAAGCTGGAGGTTGATACAGACGAAAATATTCTCCAATGTCAGGCAGTTTTGATAAACCGGGAAGTAGGGGTAGCAGGTTAGCCTTAATCTTCAATTTACTCGAGCGGGAGGTGAGGTGCAAATTGGATTTCTGTGGCAGCTGAAGGGAGTGATGCTGCGGTATCAGCTGTAAAAATTTGTTCTATAACGCTAAGGCAACACAGGCATGAAGCTGGAGCAACTCAGCAGACCAGGCAGCAAAAGTAGAAGAGCAAACATATGAGGTTTCGGGCCGCCAGTCTTCATCTGGACGCTGATTGTGTGTGTTTTGTTGTGGATTTTTAGCATCGGTATATTTTATGTTATTAGTTTTGTAACTCTGTTCAGCATATGGTTTCCATTTACCCACCACTGCGGGTACAAAAAAGGGAGCATGAGAAAACAGTTGCATTTCAATTCTTTACAGCATTTATTTCTGACTTTTCATGAGTTTCAAAATCCGATTCAATGGATATTTCAACGCATTGTTGAGTTCCTCTCGGAATTTTTTCTGAGTAAGGGCGTAAATGCACGTGTTGGTGCAGGAACTAAGGACTTGCAACATTCCTGCTGTCTTTACTGCGATGTAACGGGGATCTGTGACAGAATAAACAAAACTCTTTGAAATCCGTTGATAGATATAAAATGCCACCTGTGTTACCCACAACAAGAGGAAACTAGTGGTTATGCTAAAGAGCAAAACGATGGATTTGTGTCGGTTCTCCATCTCCCTGTCCCTGACAGACTCTCCAGTCTTTTGTCCCAGGAGCTCCCTGCGGACTCTACTGGCTGCTAGAATCCTCCTGACAGTCAGAATATTGAACAGCAAAATCAGAACGAAAGCGACACAGGGGGTTAAAATCCGGTGAAACATTTGAAATGCCGCCCATGAGAGAGAGACTTTATAGCTCGATGAGAGAGTACAAAACCAAGCAACACCATCAATTATTTCTCTACGCTCATATGCAAAGTACCATGGGGCACTCTCCAAACTGGCCAGCACACTCACTGTCCCGATAACCACAGCCGCCGTTCTCTCGGTGCAATATTTTCTTTTCAGCTTCTCACAGCAAATAGCCACAAATCGATCGACGGTGAAAGCAACAGTCAACCAGACAGAGGTCGCAGTGCTCGCAAAAATCAACCATTGACGGAGTCTGCACACGGGAGTGATGAACAAGAATGATCGAGGAAAATAACTCTCAGCAGTCCACCTCAGAAGCGGATCTGAAATAACGACCAGGAGATCGGCCGCGGCCATTCCCACCAGGTAGCGAGTGACACATTTGGAGAGACCGCACTTTCCCCGGGACAGGATTACAATCGCCGCCAAGTTCGCTGGAAGAGAGACAGAGAACAGCAAGTTGAGTAAATACCGAGCAAAATTCATTCCCGGAGTTTGAGTGGATCCTGTAATATTTCCATTTTATTGTTTAACTTGGCTTGAAATGGTGAACAGAAACCGCAGAGATGGTGGAAACAGAGAAGGGATTTAAACAGTAATACCGTTAATATTTTCTGAATACGGATACCTTACCGATGAAAGAAATGTAAAGTGGTAAGTCGAAAGATTAAACTTGGCATCTACGTCAATACTGGATGGAACATATTCTATCGATGAGGTCATTTCCTACCGGCGCCCTCCCCATCTTATTTTGATGAAATGAATACAGCCTGATTTTTGCATTGGAAAATAATTAACTTCCATGGCGACCACTGTCATCGACATAACAGCCAGTAGCCGAAATAAAAACAGTAAATGCTGAAAAAACTCATGCAGACAAAATGGAGCATGTAGGAAAACAGTTAAACTGTCTCCTCGCAGATCTCTTCTCAGAGAGGCCTGGAACAGGAATGTTAACTGCTTTCTCTTTCCAATAGAAGCTGCTTGGGGTTTCGTGTTTCCAGCCTTCCCGTGTCTGTTTCCAATTCCGGCATTTACCACCTCAGTGACTTTACAAGAGAACATTGACTGAATCCAACAGATATACCGCAGTCTGACACAACCTCACAGAGAGACACGAAGCCACTCAATGAGACAATCGAGGGAAGCCGGCGGGAAGAATTCCACGTACAGTAGCACGTCCAGTGCTGCAGGCAGATAAATTTCTGCAGTGGTTTATTTTAAGATCCAGATCCAAATATTCCCAGTCCTGTGTTTCCATTCCGTTCCTGTACTGCAGAATACTGGGACTGGACATGTGGCAGTAGAACCAGCGACAGAAACAATCAGTACATTGGAATTAAACTCAAACACCCACCAAAAGCATTTGACCCTGCGACATACCGGAAATTCCAAAGACTGAAATAAAAGGATAGTAACCTTCTCGTATCCGCAAGATGACTGGATACTCCATTTCAGTTAGAACCCGTGACTTCTATTGCTCCTCAATTCACAGTTTCAGCTGTCACTCTGAACTGATGAATTCTAAACGATCGTGATTTATACAATACATCAGTCTCCAGAGACGCTTATACCCCTGACTAACTTTCTTAATTAAAGTTACTTGAGCAAACATTAAATTCAATACCATTGTCTCGAATGTTAGTATAAGCCGATTGAAGACAAATACATCAAAACCGTTGGGCATTACCTCAGCAGTGATTCATCTGGTGGAAATAATGCCGGAGCTTTAATTACAAAGACTACGTGTTGTCGCAGAGCAGCCGCACTTACAGATTTCACCTTTTTTTTGGTGGCTAATTATTCTTCTGTAAAAGGACGTTAACAGATACTTATCAACCCCTAGTTTCTGTGCCCGCAGTATCCCATTTTCAACTGTCACTGACTCCTTCAGCTCCCTCCTGAACGCGCGCGCACACACAAACAGATAGAGTTCAGGGTGGTGATGCTCTCCTATATTTCCCAGTCTCTGGACCGCTTACGAATATCAGGTTCATTTTGTACTTGTGTGTCTATGATACAATATTCGAGTGTGGGTTTCATTCCGCAGCTGTCAATCTATAATATAGTGTGAAGTGTGTACAGTGTGAAGGGGGTGGGGGATGGGAGTGGTTGCTCAACCAAACATGGATACTATCAGAGCTAAAGTCTGGGACGACATGTTAAAGGGTTCAGTTACTGAGCCATTTGAGGTGATCTCAAGAATGCGAAGGGTCTAATGAAACCGACATTGTTACTACTACTACCTGGGGTTGTATAATGAGACTTCCTGCGTGTATGCAGTTGAGAAACAGTGACCTCAAGTCCATTAATTTTAGGATAGCTAGAGTATAACCCCTGTGGGAGAGTCCTTATGATGGCATTAGGCAGTAATTTCTTTAAAAAAAAATCATTATTTGGGAAAGATC
Organism: Hemitrygon akajei; assembly: GCF_048418815.1. NCBI lineage: Eukaryota > Metazoa > Chordata > Chondrichthyes > Myliobatiformes > Dasyatidae > Hemitrygon > Hemitrygon akajei. The sequence continues at coordinate 350,001 of NW_027331935.1, forward strand.
GTTTTTCTGGTAAATCTACATCAGAAATGTGGAGAGTGGTCAATGTCATTGTACAGAGTACAGATAGACATGTTGCTTTTAGCAGGATGGGCAGAGATAGAAATATAAATGATCCTTCGATATGCAGGGAGGAGATGAATTCAGTCAAGAAGAAAAAAAAAGAAAGGTATGTTAAGCTTAGAAGTTAGGATGAAATGAGCATAATGATTATAAAGAAGCCACAAAGAACTAACGAATGGAATTATGAATGCCAACATGGGCTATGAAAATCAAATCTCATTATATACTATACATATATCAAGAGCAAAAGAATCAATAGAGTGTAGTACTACCTAAGAATAAATAGGGGAGCATTTGCATGGATGTGGATAATATGAATGAGGTACTCAATAAGTCCTTTGGTTCAGTAATTCAAATTATAATGTTCATCGTAAATTTTTAAGCTAACCTTTTTGCAATTCTCTGTTTTTTTTTTTCGATGTGGCTGTTTTCGAATAATGATTCACACATGCTATCTTCTGTTCATGTGGCACCTCACCACTAGTCTGTGAACGCTTAATTATCTCTGGCATTACCCCAGCACTCTTCTCTGCTGTCTTGCGCAGCAACCTGGGATACATCTCGTCAGGGTTTGAAGATTTACGCACCTTCAACCATGCTAAAGACAGTCATATCTTCTCCGGTAAATTTTATATGTTCAAACTAAGAAGAAACAGAGAGAATTATTCCAAACATGCACAATTATGATAGGGGTAAATGAGATAGAGGCAGAAGTATAGTTTCCACTCTTATGTAAGATTAGAACTTGAAGACGTAACATGAGGGTTCAGGGGAAGTGATTTATGGGAGGGATGTTGAGAATCTGCCTCTCCCGGGTAGTAGTGAATCTGCGGATAATTATTTTCAAGGAGATTGCCGGAAAATTTGATGAAGGAAAGGCAAATGATGTTGTCTACATGAACATTATCAAGTCTGTTGACACAATCCCAAATGGGAACATCTGCTGCAGTGAGCGATATGGTTCAGGGGTCATTGGGGTTCAGCCCATTCGAGCTCGTTTTTCGTCACAGGCTCAGAGGACCTCTGACCTTTCTGAAGGAGTAATGGTATAGCCCGACATTGCATGTCAATGTGATTGACTATGTTTTGAAGTTCCGAGTGAGGCTTAGCAGGATCTGCGACCTTGCCAAGGAAAATTTACGAGACTCCCAAACTAAAATGAAGCAGTGGTATGATCGACGAGCACGGGAACAGGTATTTCAAGTGGGCGATAAGGTCTTAGTTTTGTTTCCATTAGTGACCAACCCCCTACAGGCGAGCTTCCAAGGTCCGTACGAGGTGATTAAGAAAATAGATTCTTTGAACTATGTGATTGAAACTCCTGATAGGAGGAAGCCGAGCTAATTAGAGCTCATTAATTGGCTAAAAGCATATCACGACCTAAAGACGGCCCCAGTTACTGTTGTCAGGTAGACAAGTGAATCTGTGGAACTTGATAACGAGAGGCCAGAGCATCTTGAAAAGATAAACATAGTGCCTACCAGACTGCAGAGCTCTGTTATTGTGGCCAACTTTGCTGATAAGTTCTCTCATTTACTCCCTAAGTAAAGCGAGCAGCTGAAAAAGTTAATTAACCGGCCTGCAGATTTATGTCCAGACGTTCAGAGGAGATGTAAGGGGACTGTGCATGATATTATTGTTACTGCGGCCCAGCCTATTAAACAGCACCCTTATCGGATGAATTTGGAAAAGAGCAAATTAGTAGAGGAAGAAATTGAACATATGTTAGCTTTAGGTATTATCAGGCGATCTAGCTCAAATTGAGCCTTTCCGTGCGTGGTTGTCCCGAAGCCCGATGGTAGTGTAAGATTCTGCACAGATTACCTGAAGGTGAATGCCATCACCAAGACAGGTGCTTAGCCCATCCCAAGGGTAGATAATTGTATTGATAGAGTGGGGAAGGCTAGGTACATCACTAAGATTGACTTGATATAAGGGTACTGGTGTGTTCCTTTGACTGACTGGGCTCGACAAATATCAGCATTCGTCACACAGTCCGGGCTGTATGAGTACAATGTGTTGCCTTTTGGAATGAATAATGCACCGTCAGGGTAGAACTATCAGAACGTATGTTGTTGACCCTTTAGGAACAAGTGATCATAAGATTGTTCGTCTCGAAGTTTTTTTTGGTTTTTTGTGAGAGTATATCTGTCATAGTCCAGTCCGTGAAGACCGCGTTCCAGTTCACGGTCCGGTCAGTGGAGTTTGGACTCCGGGTCTTATGACTGTCCGTTGTTTCAGTTGGGCTTAATCACAGGCACCTGATTCTCGTTTTGGGCTGGATTATAAGTTGCCCTGGGTTCGAGTGTGGTTGCTGGTTTGCCTTATCGGTATCCTGTCCTCGTCTCTGTGGGGTAAGTCAGGCCGTTCTTGCCATTACCCTACGGTTGGATCTGTCCCTTCCTGTCTTTGCCTCTATTGGTTAAGTCAGGCCGTCTTTTCCATTACCCTGAGGCTGGACTGTTCCCTTCCTTCCCTCTGAAGTCTGTCCTTAAGCCAAGCCTGCAACCTACGTCTGTAGCCCTGCCTGTTCCCCACAATTGAAACCTTGCCGGATACCCACGCCTGAAGCCTTGCAGGAACCCTCGCCTGCGTCCCCGCCTATACCGCCGTCAAGTTCAGCCGCCGGAGTGAGACCGGAGCCTTGCCACGACAACAGAAGGAACTATCTATCGTTGAGCTTGGAACTGTCTCTTTGTGTCCCTGTGTTTAATGTCCGTGTATGAGTCCCGGCCCTATGTCCAGTCCCCAAGGAGGGGTCCTGACTCCATGCAAAACACCGGCCCTACATCCTGTTCCCAAGGAGCGGTCCCAGCTCTGTGTTCAGTGTTCCTGTGCTCCAGTCCAAGCTCACTGTTCCTGTACTCTAGTCCAAGGCTCCGAGGAGGTTCCATTCCGTTTTCAAGTCGAAGTTGTAGCCTAGACCCTGAGTCCTGGTCCCGTCCAGGGCCAGTGTCTGTGTCCAGCTACGCCTCTTCACGCTTCTGCTTTGCTCTCCCTCGACTTAAGCTCTGCGTTCCTGCTCTTCCTCGAGCAAGAGCAAGTCTGAGCTTCATGTCCTCGTCCAGCCCTGGAGTCCCGCGTTCTGCCCCCAAGTCCAGTCCTGGAGTCCCGCGTCCTGCCCCCACGGCCAGTCCTGTTGCGTTGACACGTCCAGGCCTCGCCTGGATCCAGTGTCTGAGCCCGCGTCAAGACCCACGTTCCGAATCCCTGTCCAGTTTCAGGCTCAGAGTCCTTGTTCGGGTTCCTGGTTCCCAGTTCCAAGTTTCTAGCTCCTCGTCCAGAGCCCACATTCCTACTCTAGTCCTATTCCATGTTCTGTCTCCTAGTCTTGTCCAGGGCCAGTTTCTTGTCTAGCGTCGTTTCTTCCCCACTTCCCTTGCTTCCTTGATACACCTAGTCCTCTCCCTAACCCTTCAGTGTCTGTCTCTTGCATTTGAGTCCGTTCCCAACGCCCACCTTTTGACAATATCAGTAAAAATCAAAACAAGTAAATTCAATTTTGGGAAGGTAACGCTTGTGAATGTGCGGCTAAGGAGTTAGAAGGTTTAATGGAAGGAGCTGCTTGACATTGAGTCTGTTGAGTAGCAATGAGGTCGATTTAAAGAAGTATTCCACACAGTGGAGGAAAAGTTCATACAGTCGGGAGAAGGAATAAAAACAATAGAACAATGTCAAAGTTCAAAGTAAAATTTATAATCAGGGTACACAGATGACACCACACACAACCCTAATATTCTTTTCCTGTAACGATACCTAGCACATGTATAGAAGGTGGTATGGATGAATAAAGATATACTTAAAATATTGAAGAGAAGACAGCTATATAAGGAACACAGAAACATTTTAATGATGTTAACCGTAGGATATTTGGAAATATGAGAGCTAGAATGAAGCGGGAGTGGGGGGTGCTTCATATTGCGAAAAGTCAGCTTGAGAAGTGTATTGCCGAAGGTAGATCCAAAGACATTTATTCAATAATTTAGTAGGAAAGGAAATGTTGTGGAAGAACTTAAGTGTATTAGGAATAACAATGAGGAGTTAAATTATACTGGGATTCACATACCGTTAACTCATAGATTGCTGAAGCATTCATCCATGAAGATGCTAGCGATATGCCAGCAAGTGTAGAGAAAACAAGTAAGGATATTTTAAGTGACTTAGCAAGTGAGATCATCTTCATCTGAAAAACATACTAAAATTTAATCAATCTCCAGGGCCCGACAACAAATATCCAAGTGTAGTTATACAAACCTCAAAAATGTATTTTCAGAAGTGTTTGACGACTGATCTAGCATGTTCGCAGAAATTCAGCATTGGCTTAGAAAGCGAAAATCATGTTTTACTAATTTGCTGAAGGGCCATGGTGAAGAACATTTATGAAAACATTACAGAGGTTGATATGTTTACCAAGACTTTGAGATTATGGTAATTATCAACTTACAGGAGGTAGGGAATCAGAGAAAAGTACGCGAATAGGAAGATTGACTCAAAAGTAGAAAACAAATAGTTATGGTGAGAAGATCATTTTCACACTTAGAAGATGTTAAAAAAAATGGAGTTGCGCAGGGAGAGGATTTGGGACGCCTAATCTTTTTACTTAAGAATAATATTTCGGTTAAGCACATAACACATAAACTATCAAAGCTTGCCGATGACAGATAATTAGGGTGACTGCTTGATAGCATTCAGGAGGCAGAATCAATGGAGTTAGTTCTGAACGAAATCCAGATTTGAGCAGATAAACATCAGAACATTTACTGTGAGTAAATATAAAGTATTACATTTAGGAAGTAGAAATATTAGACAGAGATGTACAATGGCGGGTCTTGAGTTGTAGAGTTAATAGTATGCAAAGGATTGGGGAGTCAGGTTAGACTCATCATTATCAACATCTAGACAATGCACAGAAGCTAACAGAATGGTGGTCTATACAATGTGCTAAGTGGAGTTCATTTTTAGAGAAGTTTACCTGGATCTGTATAATGTGCTTCTATGGACTCACCATGAGTATTGTGTGCAATCTTGATCTTCATATCATGTGAGGGATGTGAAGGTACTGGAGACAGTTCCGAGGAGGGAGACTAGAATCATTCTATGTCTCTAGGGTATGAGCTCAGAAGAACGAATGAAATAACTAAATCTTTTAGCCTAGGTAGATATATAATTCAAGGAGACATGATAGAGGTCTTCAAATCTTTAAGGGTATAAGTAACGAAGCTAGCAGCTTCTTTAAATTCATCAAAGGCACTGGGCCATGGGGGGGGGACTGGTAAAAGGAAGAGTTCAGAGAAACATCAGGAAATATTTCAAGTAAGGTCTGTACAAACAAAACCTAGGTAACGGTTCTCGTCCGCCAAATCCTATTTGCAAAGTGGATGAGAATGTGGTCGTTCAAGCAAAAATATTTCTGACAGAGTTCGGCCATTTTACAAGCCATACGTTTGGTGATTGCGGTGACAGCAACAGTGACGATGGAGGAAGTGGAATAGAGACCCACAATGTGTGAAATGCATGTCAGGGCTGTTGTAGAAAATCAAAACCACTTGGAATGTCGGAAACATCCGTAGTGACAGAACAGTTTATTGCACACGTTGCTCACAGTAAGGAGCACTCCTGCTAGAAAACACGAAGGAATACTGCATGATTTCACTTGTTTACGTTGTTCAGTGCACATCCGTCTGCAGGGTCCTAGCGAGAAAAAATGTGAGACTGAGTAATAGCATTACATCTTACGAAAACGCTGTGCGCAAAATTATTGTATATTTCAGAAAATCGTGTGTTTCCTGTCTGTTCGCTCCCCCCCCCCCCTCTCTCTCTCTCTCTCTCTCTCTCTCTCTCTCTCTCTCTCTCTCTCTCTCTCTCTCTCTCTCTCTCTCTCTCTCTCTCTCTCTCTCTCTCTCTCTCTCTCTCTCTCTCTCTCACATGTGCCCCATCTATCACCTTGAAAATGTTCTAAATCTTAAAGTTTTTAAGTTTTATTACAACGTATTCCTAAGAAATAACTGCGAATTGGAAATTTAAATCATTATCCTTGCAAACATCTGCCGGACATATCTAAAGTTACAGAAATCTCTTATTATCACTTTTCTTTTGTGTTTCTTTTTTTTCCAGCTCAATTTCCGTAATTTCCGGACTATTCTGATAGTGAGAATTAACGGAGAGAGTGCCAAAGAGTGACCAGACTAATAGTGGAACGAAGAGTTATAAGAGTCATAAAGCATCAACTTTTATTATTATTGTGCTAAAGGCGTCAAGAACGACCAGTCGATTGGGAAGAAATTATCTCACTGTATCTTTTTTATCACTACCTTCGTACATTAACTGCTACACGCTGATGGTTCGAGAGAAACCTGGAGTTTTCCTACATATTTTTATTGCCGATTATATAAAATAAATTTGTTGAGAAAGTTGCAGTGATCACTTGCATTCAATGGGGTGCTTCATTGCTCATCATTAAACTTCCACACGTGCAAAGCTGTTATTTTCTGTTGTCTCATGAACACGCTACGAACACAAATGCTGTATTTTACTTATTGTTTCGAATAGGCTCCGAACAACCACAAAAAAATATTGGAAATCCCACGGGAGCTAACTTACAATCGAGAAGAGCTAAAGTTAACCTGTTGGGTTTCAGCACTTATATGTTGACGGAATACATCTTGTTGTGGGTTTGCGCAGTTGAAAATAAAACGATAAAATATATGATCACCAATATTGTTCGAACAGGGTAATCGTTGTCAAAATTCAGACGCTCTCAGTAACTTCATTAACAAAATATCAATATTTTGCCGTTTACTACCTTGAGTTCCATTGCCTTGCAGGAACGATCAAGTGAAAAGAGGAAAAATACAGTTTTTAAAGTTACCGGGGAAAACAATATAGAGTGCTTATCAGAACAAACGTTATGCAAAAAAAAAAAATGAGAGAGCATTAGCAGTAAGATGTTCGTGAAATTTAGTACTTTCCAAGGGACCGAATAAAGGAAGATTTACCGAAGGAGAAGGATGTGAAGCACTGCCTGCTGGATCTGCTCAAGCTCTCCAGTCGGTACATTGACCCTCTTTTGTGTAACGTCATTGAATGCTATAAACGGTTGGAAATGGAGAGCTTGAGCTCTCACACAGCAAGGATTGTAACGACGGAGACTGATGACTCACAGGTATATGTCTACGGTCATTGAGATACTTCATGTTAATTAATAGATTGGTTTATATCTGTACAAAAACATCAGTGACCACAGTGATGTTATCGCTTCGTTTCTAGAACTGGCACTGAGCAGAGATGAAAATAATGGTATTGACCTTGATGAGCATGTCATTGCTAAACCAGGCTGAACATGGAACACACTGATACTGTTGCTGCTTCTGCAGATTCATCACTGATCACTGTGATGGAGTCGCTGTTTACCATGGACATCCGTGCAAATGCATTCCGAGACATTCATACTTTATTTCCTTTGCTCTGTCAGTAATGCTGCTGTATTTTACGCAGTTATTCATGTGTTCACTGAAACTACATGATCCCCACGAGTAACAGTACATCGAAGGTTCATCCGCCAACCATGAACATTTCCGTTTTAACTTGTTCACTTCCTGGCACATTGCAGTAGAACTAGCAATGCTGATACATCATTCGTGCTGTTTCTACTGCCGTAGAGTGGCGCACTCAATCACAGATGCACACTCGCTGGCAGCTCCTTACATGATGACCAGCGGACACTGACCTTAATTATGCCTCGGTAAGCAAGAGTAAAAGGCACTGGTAACATATGGAATACCTGCTCACTTCCCTGAAAAGAAAATGCGATAGAGACACTGACCGCAATTATGACTCCTTATGACCAATTAAGAGCAGGCTTGTAATACATTGAATTGCAAATACCTGCTCACAATATGCACCAGCAACTTCGCACCTGTCACATCGATTGATTATATTCATAGTATTGTATACGCAAGCTTGATTACCGAATGCATGGGCTGACATCTCTTGTAATTTATCGGCACATTCATGTTCATTACAACTCGGAGGAGACAGATAATGAAACAAGGAAACGATGTGTGACCAACAAGTAAACAAAGTAACAGAATAAGCTACAGTATTTAGGCATCAAATGTTGTTTTAATCTTGAAACATCATCGATGTAGATGGATGAAGTTACATAAATCAATGGTGCTCGCTCCGATCGGTATCATTGTATTCGGCTGTGTTACACTCTGAATAAACGGGAGAGGTCAAGTGCTTTCCGGACAGTTTTTTTTAAATTTCCGATGCGTTATGTCTGAACAACACATTTGGTAAGCGTATGAAAATCCTAATATGTGAAAGTGTAGCAACGGCCAAGATGCGGCATATAAGCTTGGTTTCTTTTGCACGTCAGTTGTTCAGCAGTCTATTTTGTATATGTTAGTTCCTGCAATCCGATAAGGTAGTAAATGCAGAATATTGATACTTTGATAACGAGCCTACTGTGACCATTTGTACTTTTGGACACGAATCTCTTTTTCGAAACGTATCGAAAATAATATTTTATCCTTATATTTTCATTTTGAACAAACCGATGCCAAAATGTATTCTTCAAGTGCTGAAACGCAACGGGTTAACGACATCTCCACTTGATTGTAAGTAATCTCCTGTGGGATTTCCACTATTTGCTTTTTCCTGTGGTTATTTGCAGAATGTTCGAAGAAAAAACAATAATGCATTTGTATTCGTAGCATGCAACACAACGACTTCAGTATGTTAAACGTGTTTTACTGATGTGCGACAAACTTTTTGAAGTGTGTAAATTGTTAACCCTGGGATGAGGACAGCTTTACACTTGATGATATTTTTCTCATTGTGAGGCTTCCCGAACTCCACTACGTCCAAAACACTAAAACAAAGAGGTTGAGGTTGTGGTTCGGTATTAACTGTTCCACGAAATAGTATCCAGGTTTAACGTTGAACGACAGAGCGCCCAACTGAATGCGAAAGCGCATGCAAACGTTGTTATTTTTGTATTGTCCGCAGAGAAAAAAAGTCGGCAATCTCTACCATCCCCTCGAACCGTGGAAGTGCAAACATGGTCGAAAGTGATAATAAAGAAGGTACAGTGATATATTTTCCCACAACCGGCTGTTCATTCGTAAAGTCATTATCATAATAATAACAAAAGTTTATGTTTATTGACTCCCTGTTCCAGTATTAGTGTGGTCATCCTTTGGCCCCCTCGCAATTCTACTATTAGTCTATTAGTCTCTCATTTCCACTGACTGGCCTTTTCTCTGTTCCACTATTAGCCTGGTCACTCTTTGGCCTTATATCCGTTCCACTCCTAAACTGTTCTCTCTTTGGCCGTCTTTGCGTTCCATTATTAGTCTGGCTTTTTGTCTCTCTGTTCCACTATTAGTCTGGTCATTCTTTGTTCCTCTCTCCGTTAACCCTCAGAAAGCAACAATACTAACACCACCAGAATAGTCCGGAATATTCTAGCAACTGGGAATTCAGTATACCTGCCAATGGTCATACCGTATGGTTTACCATCTTGAGCTGAGGAAAAAAAAAATAATGCTTTAGGAGCGTTAGACATATTGGGCGGAATTCCTGCAAGGAAAATGGTTTAACTTACTATTTCGAAACAACTCTTTAGGAATACGCTGCAATAAATCATGAAGACAAGTTGTTAATAGATGGGGCGCATAACTACTAATGAGTTTTGGGGGGGGGGGAGATACAGACAGACGAAGACGGGACATAGTGATTTGGGGGAGGAGAGAGACTGAGGGGGAGGGAGAGAGAGAGAGAGAGAGAGAGAGAGAGAGAGAGAGAGAGAGAGAGAGAGAGAGAGGAAGTGAGGGAGAGAGAGAAGTGTGAGAGGAAGGTGGTATGCAGGCAGCAGCAGACCAGAGACACATGCACAGAAACAGCTATAAAGCAGAAGAGTCTGAGTCGTGAGAGGGGAATATAGCCGGAAAAACGCAGGATTTTCTGATTTTTCTGATTTTCGAAAAAGCACCTCACTGTAATTGTAAGCACTGCGCAGGCGGAAGATGGAATTCTATTACTCAGTCTCAGATTTAATCTCGCAAGAACCACGCAGTCGGTCAGAGTTCAGAATGCGATGAGGATGGGGATGGGGAAACAAGTGGAGATCGGAAATTATTTAATGATATGAATCATCTTAATGACCGTAGAAGATATGTCTGTGACATCTCTCGGTCTCCAACGTTGTATTTCCTGCAGTGTTTACGTCTGTTATCTTTTTCAAACGCGGTAACAGCGCTCGATGACGTCGCACAGATGAGGGTCAGTCTTCTGTTTGGAGAGCTTGAGCAGATCCAGCAGGCCGTGGTTCACATCATTCTCCTTCGGCAAATCTTCCTTTATTCTGCTCCTTGTAAATTACGAAATTTGAAGAACATTTTACAGCTCATGTTCTCAGAGTTATTTTTTTTTTTACCAGCACAATTTGTTTTATTTTGCACATCAGTTGTTCGGCAGTCTACTTTGTTATTCGGTTTTATTAAAAATGCATGTTGCCCCTTTTCCTTGAGCGTAAGGGAATGACACATAACGTAGTAAATGGCAATATCTTGACACTCTGATAACAAACTTACTGTGTGCTTAGTACTTTGGAAACGATTTATTTGAACAATATCGGGAATCATATTTTCATCGTTTTATTTTCATACAAACCGATAACAAAATTTATTCTGCCACTTTGCAACTTCCGAACCGCAACCGGTTAACCGCATCTCTTCTTTACTGTAAGTAATCTCAAGTCGAGTTTCCAATTTAGTTTTTCTTGTGGTTGCTTGCAGCTTGTACGAAAAAAAAAATCTATATAAGCTTTTGTATTCGGACCATTCATCACAACGTCGTCGTGCACAACTTACATTTTGAGGTATGTAAAAAATAAACCCCTGGATGAGACATCAGAATAGAACAGCTTTATATAGGTGATGTTTCCTCATTATGAAGTTTCCCGAACTCCACTACGTCCAAAGCACTGGAACGAAGCTCCACTTACATCACATTTGAGACTTGGTATCAACTGTTGCACGAAATTGTATCTTGATAAAATGTTGAACAATAGAGCGCCGACATGAATGTGCGAGCCCGTGGGAACTTAGTCAGAAAATTTATTTGTATCATCGGTAATAAAAGTATGTCTGAAAAATTTAACTTTCCCAAGAACCGTCGAAGTGTAAACATAGCCAATGGTGATGAGTAAAAAAAAACAACAAAGGTACAGTGAGATAGCTTCCCCGCAAATGCTGGTCATTCATGACGTCATTTCTATAATAATAACAAAAGTTGATGCGTAATGAATCTCTTCCACAATTAGTCTGGTCTCCCTTTATCCGACTCTGTGTTCCACTCTTAGTCTGGTAACTCTTGGGCCCTCTCTCCCTCACATTGTTAGTGTGGTCACTCTTTAGATCGGGGTGGAACGACAGAAATATTTGAAAACTGGGAGTCAAATCTCTGATGTGGTATTACTTTGTGCTTTCTCGCAGCAGAATTCCACACTCTAAGCAACGAGCGCAATAAACAGTTTTGTCACTGCTAATTTCTTAATATTTCCGACATTCCAAATGGTTTTGATTTTCTCCAACAGCCCTGACTTGCATTACTTACATCTGACTTACATTTTTTCCCTTTACCTCATTCTCTATCTTTCCTGCTGCTGTCATCTTATCACGAAACATATGGCTTGTAAAATGGCCAAACTCTATTCGCAATCGCTTTGCCCAAACGAATCCTCCACAGCGACTTTGCAAATAAAACTCGCCTCATATTTCGCGGTGGAGAGTCATTCCGTCCGTTTGTTTGTACAGATCCGATGTGCAGTGCTTCCTGATGTCTGTACGAACTCTCCCTTTAGCTAGTCTCTAACTATGACCCGTGTCCTTAATGATAGATTAATTTTAAGCTAACAGCTGACATACACATCACTTGTGCCTTTAATGACTTTGACGACCTCTATCATGTCTCCTTTCATTCTACATCTACCTAGCTAAAATATTTAATTATTTCAATCTTTCCTCATAGCTCACACCGCACAGGCATGGAATGTTTCGAGTTGGCCTCCGCTGAACTGTCTCCGGAGACTTCACATCCCTTACATAAGATGGAGATCATGATTGTATACAGCACTCAAGGTGCGGCCTCACAATCGCATTATGCACCTCCGGTGAACGTGTCTAGACTTGAACTGCACTGGGTGCATTATATAGCCAAACATACTCTTGGCCTTCCTAATTGTTTCTGTGCATTGTCTAGATGTTGATAGTGAACAGTCTGCCACGACTCACGAATCCTTTTCATAGTGGGCATTCTGTAATTCAAGAACCTCTATTGCATACTTATATTTAATATAATCTTTTAGTCTGGGTAGAGGTAGAATGAACGGAGACATGATAGAGGTCATCACAATCATTAAAGGCACAAGTGATGTGCATGTCATCTGCTACTTTAAACTTACTGCATCATCAAGGGCACCAGGTCATGGGTAGAGACTGGCGAAAGGGAGAGTTCATATAGACAACAGCAAGCACTTCCTGTAAGGTCCGTACAAACAAAACGGAGGGAATGATTCTCCTCCGTGAAATACGAGGAAGTACGCAAATTCTATTTGCAAAGTAGATGGGAGGGATTCGTTTGGGCAAAGCGATTGCGGATAGAGTTTTGCTATTTTACAAGCCATATGTTTGGTGGTAAGATGACAGCAACCGGGAAGATGTAGAATTAGGGAAAGGAAAAAGAGATGAGAAATGCAAGTCAATCAAAATCAAATGTAGACAATCAAAACCATTTGGAATGCCGGAAATATTGAGAGATAAGCAGTGACAAAACAGTTTATTGCGGCCGTTGCTTACAGCGTGGAAACATGTTGCCAGAAAACACAAAGTAATACTGCATCAATGCCCTGACTCCCAATTTCCACTTGCTTCTGTTGTTCATTTCCCATCAAAAGAGTGACCACACTAACGATGTGAGGAAGAGAGAGCCAAAGAGTGACCAGACTAATAGTGGAACGGAGAGAGGGACAAGGAGTGACCAGGCCAATAGTGGAGCAGAACAGGTTAGCAGAGTTTATGCATATATAAGTGAGTAAATAAAGTTCCAAAGCTTCTTCAAGCTCAGGTGATAAATGATAAAGTTTTATGATGATATAGGTATGAAGTTAGTTCAGTTCGTGATATTGAGTTGAGTAGGTTGAGAGGATAGAGGAAGAGGTGATTTGTTTTCCCAGTACCGACGCCTTCGAATCTTCCACGTCGTCCTCCTGCTCCGAAGTCCTGTTAAAGTCACCAACTGTGACCACATAAGAGAGAGTGCCATTTTCACGCGGTAAAGCTATCAACCCAGGCGGGGGTTAAACACACCGATAGCTTTCCATTGGTCACCGCTTTTCCACACTGCGAGTAAAACCCACCCTTGTGAATTAACAGACACACTCTCTCTTTTTAAAGGATCAATCCATATTGAATAAACCTTCAGATCTCGTCACAGCTCCCTCCTTTTAGGAAAAATTTTGAGCAAGGACAAAACATTTGTCTTACCATCGATAATACAGTTTAAAGCAACACATGTGTAATTATCAGGTAATTTATCAAAAACGTATACAAACTTGAACCTGACAACTAGACCGACAGTCTGATATAACGTTATCAGTACCATTCACACGTCGTATTACCATATCATATTCTTGCAAGTTTAGACTCCAGCTAAGTAACATTCTATTCTTATCATTCATTTTACTCAGAAACACTGATGGACTATGGTCAGTGTAAACCACAAGTGGTTACTGCGCAAAACAGCTATAGACATCAAAGTGTTGTAATGCTAAAATGTGTGATAGCAATTCCTTTCCAATGGTAGAATAATTTCTCTGCTGCACATTAAATATCCTTGAGAAATAAGCTGCTGCCTGTTCAATGTCAACATCATCCTTTTGCAACAGTAATCCCCTTGCAGCTTCATCACTAACGTCTACTGCGATTGAAATGTTCGATTAAAATCAGGTGCTTTGAGCACAGGATGATAACAGAGGATGGTTTTCAGGCGTTCAAATGCCTCCTGGCAAAGGTCACTCCATACAAAACTTTCACTCTTCCCTACGAGTTTCGTTAGTGGGAGAGCAATGTCCGCGAAGTTTTTACAAAACTTACGGTAATTAACAATCATTTCTAAAAACCTTCTTAACGTCGGAACGGGAACCTCGGCAATAGCCTGAACATTGGCCTGCACAGGTGCCAGTTGGCCCTGGTCTGCTACATAGCGTAGCCACATTCACTTTCAGTGAGGTTTTAAGTAAGATTTGCCTTGGACAGCCTTTCAAACAGTTTCTCTGCTGCGGAGATATGCTCTTCCCATGTGCAATTCCATACAACCAAATCATCAATAGAAGCCCCTGCAATTTCTAAACCACGGATCACCGAATTTATCATCATTTGGAATGTCCCTGGAACATTTTTCATTCCGAAGGGTAAAACATTGCACTCATACAGTCCAGGTGGTGCTACAAATGCAGATATTTCTTTAGCCCTTTCTGTCAAAGGAATACACCAATATCTTTTTAACAGGTCAATCTTTGTAAGTTATATAGCCTTCCCCAGTTCATCAACACAGTCATCCACTCTTGGCATAGGATAAGCATCCGTCTTGGTTATTACATTAACCTTCCTGTAGTCTGTACAGAATCTCATGCTTTCATCCGGCTTAGGTACAATAACGCAGGGCGACGCCCAATCTGAGGTAGATGGTCTAATAATGCCAGCTCCCATCGAGTATTCAGTTTCTTTTTCAACCATTTTACTTTTGTCTTGGTTCATTCTGTAAGGGTGCTGGTTAATCGATTCAATCTATCCACAATTATGTCATGAACTGCAGTTGTGCGCTGTTTAGGAATGTCAGGGAATATATCTTTATAATTGCTAATTAAGTACTTCAATTGTTTTCTGCTCAGGCTCCAAATGATTGATATTACTGTCAACGTTTTCCAAAACAACAGCATTTTCGAGCCTTGTGAAGATTACACTTAGCTTGTAAAAATTATCTGGTATCTCGGTACCAGTTTCCACAAGTTAATTTATTGTCACAACGGTACTCACAGGTGATGTCTCCTAGTCTGAGGTAGATAACATAATGATGCGGTTCGTATGGAAATGTCAGGGAATAACTCTTCATACTTGCTAATTAGTCCCTTCAATTGACTTTGCTCGTCAGGTTCCAAATGATAGATTTTACTGTCAATGTTTTCCAAAACAATGGAATTCTTCAGCGTTGTTGCGCCTATACTGCGTTTGTTAAAATTATCTGGTACCTCGTTACCACCCTCCTCGACGTCATTTGTTTTAATAACAGTACTCACAGGTGCAGTCTCAGAGTGATGATCAGGCTTTATCATGTTTACGTGCACGACTCCCTCGGTCAGGAGTTCTAATAACATACCTGAAAGAGTAAATTTTCTTAATTATCCATTATGATCCACTAAATCTCGCTTGAATAGGGTTGGTAGGGAGGGGAAACAGCACTAGAACCTTATCTACACCATGATGCCCCTGTTCCCTAGCCTTCCGGTCATACCAAACCTTCATTTTTATCCGAGAGTGCTGTAAATTCTGCTTCGCAAGGTCACATGACTTGTTACGTCTGTCTCTGAATTTCAAAACATAATGAAGCACGTTTACACACACTTTCTGATCAGACCACTGTTCTCTGAGTCGGGTCAAAGGTCCTCCAGCCCTGTGACCAAAAACAAGCTCAAATGGGCTAATGATCCTTGAATCGAGTCTCTAACAGCAAATAAAAGTAAGTGCACACATTCATCGCAGTATTTGTTTTCATTT
The DNA here is from genome assembly GCF_048418815.1 of Hemitrygon akajei. Classification (NCBI taxonomy): domain Eukaryota; kingdom Metazoa; phylum Chordata; class Chondrichthyes; order Myliobatiformes; family Dasyatidae; genus Hemitrygon; species Hemitrygon akajei. The sequence continues at coordinate 365,900 of NW_027331935.1, forward strand.
TCCACACAATATGTTTTAATCATGGTCTTACGAGTGGAGTGGAAACGTTCCAAGACTCCCTGGGAGTCCGGGTGATATGCCGATGACACAAAGTGTTCAGCTCCCAACTCGCAGACCATCTGCCAGAATGTTTCCGAACTTTTGGAAGAGGACAGCGAGGCTTTGAGAAGAAGTGCGGAGGCGGCCATTTTTAAATTGCTTCTCAGATCGGAGTTCTGAGTGGCGGGACTGCGCAGGCGCGTGAAGCAGGCCTGGGAAGGAGGGAAGATATAAAAAGGAGAGAAGGAGTGAGTTAGTTCTCTTTTGGAAGAGGACAGCGAGGCTTTGAGAAGAAGTGCGGCGGCGGCCATTTTCAAATTGCTTCTCAGATCGGAGTTCTGAGAGGCGGGACTGCGCAGGCGCGTGAAGGAGGCCTGGGAAGGAGGGAAGATATAAAAAGGAGAGAAGGAGTGAGTTAGTTCTCTTTTGGAAGAGGACAGCGAGGCTTTGAGAAGAAGTGCGGCGGCGGCCATTTTCAAATTGCTTCTCAGATCGGAGTTCTGAGAGGCGGGACTGCGCAGGCGCGTGAAGGAGGCCTGGGAAGGAGGGAAGATATAAAAAGAAGAGAAGGAGTGAGTTAGTTCTCTTTTGGAAGAGGACAGCGAGGCTTTGAGAAGAAGTGCGGCGGCGGCCATTTTCAAATTGTTTCTCAGATCGGAGTTCTGAGAGGCGGGACTGCGCAGGCGCGTGAAGGAGGCCTGGGAAGGAGGGATGATATAAAAAGAACGCAGCCTTAAGCAGCGGGCAGCTTCGTTTGCGGGCAGCGGAGTGAGCCGGGAGCAGAGTGTAGGGCTTGGGCTCAGAGGGCTTAGGCGGAATAGGGCACAGTAGGCTTATCTTTTAGTTCTCCTTGTTATTTTCAGTTATTCGGGAAGTATGAGTGTGAGGGCAGCTTGTTGTTCTCGGTATCGGGTGTGGGAGGTCCTGGAGTCTCCGAGCCTCCCGGACGTCCACATCTGCACCAGGTGTGTCGAACTGCAGCTCCTGAGGGACCGAGTTAGGGAACTGGAGCTACAGCTCGATGACCTTCGCCTGGTCAGGGAGAGTGAGGAGGTGATAGAGAGGAGTTACAGGCATGTGGTCACTCCGGGGCCACGGGAGGCAGATAGGTGGGTCACGGTCAGGAAGGGGAAGAGGCAGGTACTAGAGAGTACCCCAGTGGCTGTACACTTTGACAATAAGTACTCATGTTTGAGTACTATTGGGTGGGACAGCCTACCTGGAGGAAGTGACTGTGGCCGGGCATCCGGCACAGAGGACGGCCCTGTAGCTCAGAAGTGTAGGGATAGAAGAAAGAGGACCATAGTAATAGGGGACTCGATAGTCAGGGGTTCAGACAGGCGGTTCTGTGGAGGTGATCGGGAGTCCCGGATGGTAGTTTGCCACCCTGGTGCCAGGGTCCGGGACGTTTCTGATCGCGTCCAAGATATCCTGAAGTGGGAGGGTGAGGAGCCAGAGGTCGTGGTACATGTAGGTACCAATGACATAGGTAGGAAAGGGGAAGAGGTCCTGAAACGAGAGTATAGGGAGTTAGGAAGGCAATTAAGAAAAAGGACCGCAAAGGTAGTAATCTCGGGATTACTGCCTGTGCCACGCGACAGTGAGAGTAGGAATGGAATTAGGTGGAGGATGAATGCGTGGTTGAGGGATTGGAGCAGGGGGCAGGGATTCAAGTTTCTGGATCATTGGGTCCTCTTCTGGGGCAGGCGTGACCTGTTCAAGAAGGACGGGTTACACTTGAATCCTGGGGGGGACCAATATCCTAGTGGGGAGGTTTGCTAGGGCTACAGGGCAGACTTTAAACTAGTAAGATGGGGGGGCGGAAATCAATTTGAGGAAACTATGGGAGAGGAGGATAGTTCACCAGTAGAGCAAGTAAGTATACAGTGTGTGAAGGAGGAAAGGCAGGTGATGGAGAAGGGATGCGCTCAGCCCGAAGTTGTAGGGGAGAAGAAAGAAAAGGATAATAAATTTGAATGCATTGCTAGGGATGAAAAGAGAGGAGGAGGTGGAGAGTATCTTAAATGTATCTATTTTAATGCTAGGAGCATTGTAAGAAAGGTGGATGAGCTTAAAGTGTGGATTGATACCTGGAATTATGATGTTGTAGCTATTAGTGAAACATGGTTGCAGGAAGGGTGTGATTGGCAACTAAATATGCCTGGATTTAGTTGCTTCAGGTGTGATAGAGTAGGAGGGGCCAGAGGAGGAGGTGTTGCATTGCTTGTCCGAGAAAATCTTATGGCGGTGCTTTGGAAGGATAGATTAGAGAGCTCCTCTAGGGAGCCTATTTGGGTGGAATTGAGGAATGGGAAAGGTGTAGTAACACTGATAGGAGTGTATTATAGGCCACCTAATGGGGAGCGTGAGTTGGAAGAGCAAATGTGTAAGGAGATAGCAGATATTTGTAGTAAACACAAAGTGGTGATTGTGGGAGATTTTAATTTTCCACACATAGATTGGGAAGCTCATTCTGTAAAAGGGTTGGATGGTTTAGAGTTTGTGAAATGTGTGCAGGATAGTTTTTTGCAACAATATATAGAAGTACCAACTAGATATGGGGCAGTGTTGGATCTCCTGTTAGGGAATGCGATAGGTCAGCAGACAGATGTATGTGTTGGGGAGTACTTCGGGTCCAGTGATCACAATAGCATTAGCTTCAATATAATTATGGAGAAGGACAGGACTGGACCTAGAGTTGAGATTTTTGATTGGAGAAAGGCTAACTTAGAGGAGATGCGCAGGGATTTAGAGAGAGTGGATTGGGTCAAGTTGTTTTATGGGAAGGATGTAATAGAGAAATGGAGGTCATTTAAGGGTGAAATTATGAGAGTACAGAATCTTTTTGTTCCTGTTCGGTTGAAAGGAAAGGTTAAAGGTTTGAAAGCGCCATGGTTTTCAAGGGATTTTAGAAACTTGGTTTGAAAAAAGAGGGATATCTACAATAGATATAGGCAGCATGGAGTAAAGGAATTGCTCGAGGAATATAAAGAATGTAAAAGGAAACTTAAGAAAGAGATTAGAAAAGCTAAAAGAAGTTACGAGTTTGGTTTGGCAAATAAGGAGGAAGTAAATCCGAAAGGCTTCTACAGTTATATTAAAAGCAAGAGGATAGTGAGGGATAAAATTTGTCCCTTAGAGAATCAGGGTGGTCAGCTATGTGTGGAGCCGAGGGAGATGGGAGAGATTTTGAACGATTTCTTCTCTTCGGTATTCACTAAGGAGAAGGATATTGAATGGTGTAAGGTGTGGGAAACAAGTAAGGAAGTTATGGAACCTATGACAATTAAAGAGGTGGAAGTACTGGCGCTTTTGAGAAATTTAAAAGTGGATAAATCTCCGGATCCTGACAGGATATTCCCCAGGACCTTGAGGAATGTTTGTGTAGAGATAGCAGGAGCTCTGACGGAGATCTTTCAGATGTCATTAGAAACGGGGAATGTGCCGGAGGATTGGCGTATTGCTCATGTGGTTCAATTGTTTAAAAAGGGTTCTAGAAGTAAGCCTGGCAATTATATACCTGTCAGTTTGACATCAGTGGTGGGTAAATTAATGGAAAGTATTCTTAGAGATAGTATTTATAATTATCTGGCTGGACAGGATCTGATTAGGAGTAGCCAGCATGGATTTGTGCGTGGAAGGTCATGTTTGACAAACCTTATTGAATTTTTTGAAGTAGTTACGAGGAATGTTGACGAGGGTAAGGCAGTGGATGTAGTCTATATGGACTTCAGCAAGGCCTTTGACAAAGTTCCACATGGAAGGTTAGTTAAGAAGGTTCAGTCGTTAGGTATTAATGCTGGAGTAATAAAATGGATTCAACAGTGGCTAGATGGGAGATGCCAGAGAGTAGTGGTGGATAATTGTTTGTCGGGATGGAGGCCGGTGACTAGCGGGGTGCCTCAGGGATCTGTTTTGGGCCCAATGTTGTTTGTAATATACATAAATGATCTGGATGATGGGTTGGTAAATTGGATTAGTAAGTATGCTGATGATACGAAGGTAGGAGGTGTAGTGGATAATGAGGTGGGTTTTCAAAGCTTGCAGGGAGATGTATGCCGGTTAGAAGAATGGGCTGAACGTTGGCAGATGGAGTTTAATGCTGAGAAGTGTGAGGTTCTACATTTTGGCAGGAATAATCCAAATAGAACATACAGGGTAAATGGTAGGGCATTGAGGAATGCAGTGGAACAGAGAGATCTAGGAATAACAGTGCATAGTTCCCTGAAGGTGGAGTCTCATGTGGATAGGGTGGTGAAGAAGGCTTTTGGAACGCTGGCCTTTATAAATCAGAGCATTGAGTACAGAAGTTGGGATGTAATGTTAAAATTGTACAAGGCATTGGTAAGGCCAAATTTGGAATATTGTGTACAGTTCTGGTCACCGAATTATAGGAAAGATATCAATAAATTAGAGAGAGTGCAGAGACGATTTACTAGGATGTTACCTGGGTTTCAGCTCTTAAGTTACAGAGAAAGGTTGAACAAGTTAGGTCTCTATTCATTGGAGCGTAGAAGGTTGAGGGGGGATTTGATCGAGGTATTTAAAATGATGAGAGGGATAGATAGAGTTGACGTGAATAGGCTGTTTCCATTGAGAGTAGGGGAGATTCAAACGAGAGGACATGATTTGAGAGTTAGGGGGCAAAAGTTTAAGGGAAACACGAGGGGGTATTTCATTACTCAGAGAGTGATAGCTGTGTGGAATGAGCTTCCTGTAGAAGTAGTAGAAGCCAGTTCAGTTGTGTCATTTAAGGTAAAATTGGATAGGTAAATGGACAGGAAAAGAGTGGAGGGTTATGGGCTGAGTGCGGGTAGGTGGGACTAGGTGAGATTAAGAGTTCAGCACGGAGTAGGAGGGCCGGAATGGCCTGTTTCCGTGCTGTGATTGTTATATGGTTATATATGGTTAATGTTACTACCCTGGTCAGATTAAATCTCTGTCGGCGGAACTACCAGTGTGATAAACATGATGAGTACTTTTACCACAGTCTTGGCCTTGATATTTCTGAGCGGAAAAACTTCAGAGAAGCAAGACGCAGCACATATAATTGCTAACAAGTACTGATGGCCAGCTGCAGTCTTTGGAAATGAGCCTACACAATCCACTATGACTGTGGAAAGAGGTTCACCAAGATCAGGTATCGGTTTAATTGGTGTTACTTGAATAGCCTGATTAGGTTTCTCCACAACTTGACAGGAATGGCAGGTCCTGCAGAAATGCACAAAATCCTTCCTTAAATTAGTCCAGTAGAATTGCTTCATAATCCTTTCTCACTCCAAAATGTCCACCGAAAGGCATACTATGAGCCCTGTTTAAAATCTCAGCCCTGTAAAATTTAGGGACTACAACTGGATGCTCACTGGCCCAATCCTGACTTGCAGACACAGTAGGTTTTCTGCTCTTCCTCATTAACACCCCATCCTTAAGATAATATCCTACTGACTCCCTCTGTACATCATCCTCGGACAGAGCTGTCTCCTTTAATGCAGCAATCCCGGTTTTGTTCCGCAATAAATTCATTCCTGGATAACGACAAATCTCTCTCATCCGCCTTATTTACCAGAGTCCTTCTGACACCCGGAGGGTAGAAAATTATCTGACAAATTATCACGACTAAACACCGGTCTTTGTTATCATGGGCCTCAGAATTCAGAAATTTACCTTATGCAAAGGCACGGGCTAAGTCCCCTTTACAATACCTTTGATAATATTCACGTCGTCAGTTTTGGTCTCATCACCGAATTCCAAATCATTATCCAATATTAGTGACTGAACTGCTCCAGTATCTCGCCAGATTCTCACTGGAAACGGGGTTGACCCCTCCGTTAAAGTCACAAACCTATTTGAGATGAAACGCTGAAATCCCTCTTGCACTCGGTCAGACCCCTCCTTCCATAGCGGTGTCTCAACCAACTGAACACAAGCATTTGGTATTGTCTCCTTTCCTTTCCCTTTTTCCCTTTTCAGAGAGAAACAATTAGCCGCCACATGACCAGGCCTCTTACCAAAGTGACATGTAAATCTGAAACACTTTCCTTTCGACTGCCTTCCTTCCTCCTTACTTTTGTCACTAGCTTCTGGCTTACTTTCCGCTTTTGCCTGTGGGTTATCCTTCTTATCTCTGTTACTCTTTTGGTAGTTATTACTCGGGACAGAAATAACCTTATGAGTTAAGGCATACTCGTCTGCTAACCTTTCAGACGCGGAAAGGGTCGTAGCATCTTTTTCATTTAAGTGCGTCTTTATGTTATTAGAGATACAGTTTTTCAACTCTTCCACCAAAATCAACTCTTTGAAATTGTTATTATTCCTATCCGTCCCTCTCTAGGTACACAACGATTGAAGTAAACCTATTTTTCATGGGCTAGCTCCACATATGTTTGGTTCCAATGCATCCTAAAATCTCGAAGGTTCTGTCTCCACGTCTCTGGAACCAACTCATAAGCCTTAAGTACAGCATCTTTCACTGAGCCATAATCATCTGCCTCTTCAAGTGTCAGAGCAGAAAACGCTTGCTAAGCCTTCCCCTTATTCACACTTTGTAACAAAACAGTCCCCTGGTCCCTCGGCCACTGCCGATTTTCAAAACGCAGGAAGTACTTATCAGTTTCTGCATCATCGAATGGAGGTACCAACTTAATTTCTCGACTGACACTAAACCCACCAAGTTCTGCCACTTGACCTCTTTGCTGCATTAACTCCCTCTCGATCTCTCTCCGATGATCTGCCTCTCTAGCATCACACTGCCTTTGTCTTTCTGCTGCATCCCTCTGTCTCTCTGCCACACCAGGCTGGAGTTGTTTTAGTTGCAACTCATGCTCGAACTACATTTTTGCTACCTGAAGCTGAAGCTCAGCCTCAGTAAATACTTTCACTTCAGCAAACAATACCAACACATCCTTTTCGAACTTTCCTTTAGGTAGAAAATACAATGCTATTAACGTCTGCAGCTGAGCCTTATTCATTCTAGTAGTCAACTTAACTTTTGAGCAATTGCCAACAGCACATCCCCGTTAGCATCATTCATTGTCTCAGGGGTCAGTTCTGCCAGAAAACGACTAAACTCAAACTCCATTTCTGCTGACATTCCACTCAAGCAAATCGAAAGCGATTTCATCCAATGACATCAACCATTAAACACTCAATTAAGCCCAAAACAAATTTCAGAATGGCTCCAACCAATTTGTTCAGATTTTTGTTTATATACCCTGTAACGGGCTGAAAAGACCAGCAGAAATGGAACACACCTGGAGTCTGAGTCTTCTGTTACCAAACATCACAAACTTCGTCCTGACGAAGGGTCTCGGCCCGAAACGTCGACAGTGCTTCTCCTTATAGATGCTGCCCGGCCTGCTGTGTTCAACCAGCATTTTGTGTGTGTTGATGACATTTCCAGAATCTGCAGATTTCCTAGTGTTTGCTTCTGTTACCAAACATTATTTTATTAGTAACAACGTAATAGAGTAATATAACACAAGATAAGGCAAACAGGTTAGCAGTCCATGCATATATAAGTATGGAAATGTAAAAGCCCAAACTTCTTCCAGCTCAGGTGGTAAATTACACAGTCTCACGATGGTAAAGGTATGAAGTTAGTTCAGTTCGTGGTATTGACTTCAGTAGATTTTGGAGAGAGAGAGAGAGGTGGTTTGTTTTCCAAGTAAGCCGATGCCGTCGATTCTTCCACGCTGTCCTCCGAAGTCTTGTTGAAGTCACCAATTGTGACCCCACAAGAGGAACCAACTTCACGCGGTGAAGCTAACAACACAGACAAGGGTTGAACACACCGATAGCTTCCCACCGGTCATCCCGTTTCCACACCGCGAGCAAAACCCACCCTTTTCGTGGGCATGCAAAGCTCATCCAGTGTCTTTTTCATTCGTGTCTCCTGTGTGTCTGTCTGGAAAGCCAGTTGACCTTGTATATATTCCGAATGTGCTGAACACCAGCTGTCCACTATATAGCTCGGCCGTGCCGTAACTATGGCAACTCACGGGCTTTTCGGTGCTCTCACACTAAATTAGCACACACACTCTCTCTCTCTTTAAAGGAACAGTCCATATTGAATAAACCTTAAGATTTCGTCACAACCCAGGACACTGACGTTAGGTCTGGAGACAATTGAGCTTCCTGTGCAGCAAGAAGGAGCCTCGTTTTACGCATCTGCAGGGCACAGCCCGATTAGGGACAAAAACAAAAGCACGAACACCTTTCCGGTAACGGTATATACTTGGGCATTAGGAACATTATTGTCTACGAGGAAATCTACCGTCTGTGCCAAACAGTTATTTTTCTTACCTCCAGCGACCCGCATCTGGGCCATAAGCCTCCATATCTTTGATGGTCATCACTCATCCAAGCTGCCCTTGAGTTATGAAATTTAACTTGCATTCACCTCTTCCTGTGGCAGTCAATCCACTCTCGCATAACTCTTTGTCATGGTCCGGTCCGTGAAATCGCATTCCGTTTCATGGTCCGGACCACGTTCCTTATTCCAGGTTTTCCGCATTTCCCCAGTTTCTGTTGAGGCAGCTGATTCTTGTTTGGACTGGCTTCTTAAATAGCTTCAGGATTCAGCCTCTGGCTGCTGGATTGTTCCTGTCCCAACCCCTTGTCTGTATCCCTTCCCTTCACCTTCCTCCTGGAGCCTAGCCTAGCGTAGTTTTGCCTTGCCTTGCTTTGCCTCGCCTCGCCTGGAGCCTTCCCTTGCCTCTCCTCTGCCTAGAGCCTTGCCTTGCCTCTCCTCTGCCTAGAGCCTTGCCTGGCCCTGCCTGTGTCTGGAGCTTCGCCCTGTTTGGAATTGTCTGTCTGTGTCCACGCTTTCGCTAGATAGGTCCGGCCGTTTTCCCGCTACCTTGCATTGGGAACTGTCTCGTCGTGTTCAGCGTTCTGTTTTATGAGTCCCGGCCCTACGTCCTGTACTCAAGGAGGAGTCCCGGCTCTGTGTTATGCGTTTCTGTCCTCCCTCGACCCAGGCTCAGTGTTCTTCGTTCCTTTTCTTCCTCGATAAAGGCTCTGCGTTCCTGTCTCTCCCTCGACCAAGGCTTTGCATTCCTCTCTCTTCCTGGACCAAGACCAGGCTTCGGGCTGTCGTCCAGTCCTGGTCACGTCCAAGGATCTTGTCCTGTCCAAGCCCTGGTTTTGTGTTCTCGTTTTGTTTTGTGCTTCGCACAGCCCAGGTGTACCTTGCCCAGGCAGGTGCTGGGGATCCCTCGCCTTGTGCTGTGGTTCTCTTGCCCTGTCCATGAGTCTCACGTCCAGTTCTGTTGCCTCGTTATGTTCTCGCCTAGTTCTGAGTTCCGAGCCCGAGTCAAGACTGAGGTCCTTTAACATCTGCCGGACGATGCTGAGGATGTTCTACGAGTCTATGGTGGCCAGTGCTATCATGTTTGCTGTTGTATGCTGGGGCAGCAGGCTGAGGGTAGCAGACACCAACAGAATCAACAAATCCATTCGTAAGGCCAGTGATGTTGTGGGGGTGGAACTGGACTCTCTGACGGTGGTGTCTGAAAAGAGGATGCTGTCCAAGTTGCATGCCATCTTGGCCAATGTCTCCCATCCACTCCATAATGTACTGGTTAGGCACAGGAGTACATTCAGCCAGAGACTCATTCCACCGAGATGTAATACTGAGCATCATAGGAAGTCATTCCTGCCTGTGGCCATCAAACTTTACAACTCCTCCCTCGGAGGGTCAGACACCCTGAGCCAATAAGCTTGTCCTGGACATTTTCACTTTGCATGATTTACCTATTATTATTTATTTATTTATGGTTTTATATTGCTATATTTCTACACTATTCTTGGTTGGTGCTCGGGATTCACTCGGGATCAATAAAGTCTGTCTGTCTGTCTGTCTGTCTGTCTTTTCCAGTTTCTTGCTCGGGAGTCCAAGCCCAGGCTCCAAGTTCCCAGTTCCCTGGTTCCGTTATCCTCGTCAAGTCCCAGCCCAGGCCAGGAATCCTTGTCTTGTGCAGGGCCTGTATCATGTCCAACGTCCTTTTTTCCCCACTTTCCTTGCTTCCTTCTCACGCCTAGTTCGGTTCCTGTAGTTCAGTGTCTCTGTTTTGCTTTTGGGTCCACTACCAACGCCCCCCTTATGACACCCTTTCTGTGAAAGGGATCCCCTTAAATATTCTACCTTTCACCCTGAACCTATTGAGCTCTGCATCTAGAGTCGCCTAGCATCAGTGAAAAATGCCTGTTTGCATTAACTCCTCATAAAACAATCTGGTTCATTCATGAAGTATATGATGAATAAATTCTCTTCTGGCTCCCAGCCGGGAACAAGCATCGATTTTAACTGACGCTGCAATGACACGATCTATCATTTTTATAAGTGATGACGCATAGGCATGTCCTGTCCCGTGATATTCCAACACCTGTTGTCCATTTCTTCTGATTAGTTAGTCTTCATCCAATCAAGAGCTTGCTATCACACATTGATAACGATCGAAACCCAAAGCTTAATTAGGGCGAGACCGTCATCTCTGTTAAAGTTCTTTTCCTCGTGATTTGTTTCAGTATCTTCCTTCACCTGGAGGCCCGAAAAGCATTTGGTGCGGCACAGTAATTTTGTGCCATCGATGTCAGTCCTATTGCCATCTTCAGTTTTTTTTTTCCTGAGTAACCCAACGAGATACCCAAGGGGTATACATCCTAAGCACCTTTTGTCTCTTTCGAATTGAATTGAATGATCATTATTTCATTATACATAGGTACAATGAAACTCTGTTTGGCTCCCTCTCAGGCAAACAAAGCGGTAGATAAAAAAAAAACAAGACAGTAATAGCAAAACAGTATTAAATAGATAAGTAGCAGAAAATAAATTGCAGCAGCACCAGAATATTACAGTAATACACAAAGTTCCGTTGGTGCAAGTATTTGAGTCATTGTGTGTGCATATGCGTGCTCACAGTTTCAGTCATTGTTCTGTGGGAGTGCTGTGATGGAGGCCACAACTCTGGGGTAGAAGTTGTTCTTCAGTATATTTGTTCTGGCTTTTAGTGTCCTGAATCTTTTGATGGACGGCAGCGGATAAAGCAGAGAGTGGTCGGTGTGTGTGGCGTCTCTGGGTTCCTGTATTGAGAGTCAAAGGGCTGCAGGTGAGGGAGCCCGCTGTTACAACCAGCGGGCGGTCTGACCGGATGTTCATTATCCAGCACACCAGCAGAATCAAGGCCTAGTGCTCTGAGCTTCTTGTCAAAGATGGATGGAACTACAGTGTTGAATGCTGAATTGTAGTCCGTTAACAGCATTCTCACTTCTGTGTAAGGACGGTATGTATAACAGTGGCTATTGTGTCATCTGTCGATTGGTTTGATGTGACTACAGTTCTTTGTGCTTGAAGGAGGAACTGCCGTGGCACTTCACTCAGGCTGATCACTGTGTCCACCTGCCCGGTTATGAACCGACAGCTGGTCATCCTCCAGCAGCTCCCCAACCTACTGCTTACCGGGACGTCGCCCACTCCCGTGGGTCCCTCCTTGACTCTGGTATGCTCTAGAACACTGGTCAGGTTGCATCTGCAGTTTTCCATTCAGGTTCTGTCGCCCGAATTATAAGGAGAATTATAAGGATTATAAGGAGAACTTCTGGGAGGAGATCTAGAAGCTGGAGTTGCACCAACTTGGATCGTTCGTTCCGGTTTTACGGAAGCCAAGGCGAGAAATCAGAGGATCGTTATTGTCATAAAATGAAGTGATTTATCAATCTCTGATTAGGTTCCACCTGGAGTTTGCATTTAGTTCGGCCGCCCCTTTATAGGAAGGATGCCACGCCTTTGGAAAGGGTTTAGAAGAGGTTTATAGAGAGGAGATCTACAAAGAGGATTTGCACGAACTTGTGTTATTATTTCCAGAATGGCGGCCGCCAAGTGGAGACAGGGAGGCTTAGAAGATTCATAAATACAGTAGCCAGCTGTAATCCTTCTCACGCATCAAACCACCGAATACCCGAGAACATTCGGTTAAGATGAGAGGGGAAAGCGTTCAAAGGAGATGTACGGGGAAATGTTTAAAATAAACCAAAGCCCAGAGTTGCGGGTGTTTGGATTGTATTTCTGGGATGGTGTCGGAGGCGGATAAAGCAATGTTCTTTATGAGGGTCTGAATTAGGCAAATAAATAGAGAGAAGGCAGAGATGTGGGCCACATGCAGGCAGATGGATTAGCTTAACTAACCATGACCGGCATAGTCATATTAGCCGACATGACAGACTTAATTTTCACTTCTGTCTCGCAGTTATATTTTCTAACTGGTGAAATAATCACTGATGAAGTAAATTTCTTTTCCACTCCGGCCTGAAATCAGTTCCTTCATTCTCAGCCTGTGACCCATGGAAATGGAATTAGCAATCAGGGGAAGCATTCTCCCTGTAATCAGTCCAAACGATCTGAAAGAATCCAACAATTTTCTTGACAATTCCAGAGAATACAGACGCAGCTCACTCACTCTTCCCTCACACAGGCAGCCTGCTATCTCCTCAACCTGTCAAGTTTGTGTGAGAATTGTCCCTCCAGACTCTCTGTTGCAGGGATATCTTTCCTGAGGAACTGTGAGGAAAGGCGCTTTCTCACCAGATCCCTATAAGCCAATTCCCAGTAACACATCTCAGCCCCGATTCTCCAATCCTCCTGTATTACAGAAAAAAAATACTGTTTACCTTACCACGTAACCGAAGTTTAACTCTCAGTAATTTCTTTACAAGGACTCCTAGGCCCCTCTGAATATTTTACTGTGTCACTGCATTGAAATGTCATTTCTAGTTTGTATCTCTCGGAATAGATGGTCTTAGATTTCCCCACACTCGATCCATCTGCCAAATCCTGACTCGTTCACTCCAGTTGACATTCCCAAACACTTCCCGAACCCTGCTCACTACTGAAGCTGCCACCAAGCTCTGTAACAACAGCAGACATGGATATAATAGACTGTGAACAGCTCTGGTCTCGGACCAGTCCCGGTGTCACCTAACTGGTCACTGTTTTGGAAATCGAAAGTGGCTCATATATCCCCTCTGCCGGCCTTTGGCACGCTGATTGAATCTCAGTCTACACAAGTATATTACCCACAATCATCGTTCCCCTTTTTTCAAACTTTTCCTTCTTTCTTCGACTCACACTGACTCTGCCAACGCTGTTGTTGCTATCATCCCATCTCCCTGGGCGGGTATGTGAGTTCTGTTTCTGTTTGTCTGCCTTTAGCACATTGTGTACAGAATACAATGGGAAGATTGACTGTCCGTGGTTCAGTGTAACAGTTTTATTGGAAATGTGTATCTGGGTCTTGGGCTCAGTGTGGGTCGGAACGTCTCTGTTGTCTGAGGTTGTGGAACAGATAAGCTGTCAGTGTCTCTGTGCTCTGTAACACACATTGTGGTTGAGTGAGAAACGGCTGCTCTGTACCCTGTCCATCCCTAAGGGTATCGGATTTGAATGAACTCTTTGCGTGTGTGTAGTAGAACTAAACTGGGTCAGTGAGGTAGAGGTAAATGTCAGACGACTCTGTGAAGTCAGTGCCAGTCTCTCTCTCTCTCTCTCTCTCTCTCTCTCTCTCTCTCTCTCTCTCTCTCTCTCTCTCTCTCTCTCTCTGTCCTTCCCCCACCCCCATACACACATACATAACTGAAATTGTACCTGACCCTAGACATTCACTTCCAGCCATCCCGCATCTGTTCATCTCCCAATTGATAGTACTGTTTCTACCGCCTGCCCCTTCCTTTGCAGATTAAAACATTTATTCTCAATTTTCGTTTGGCCTCTGTCAGATTTGAGACAGATTTGAGGCGTATAGTAGACTGTTACGTCAGTAAAATCACAAAATGCTGGAGGAGTTCAGTTAATGTTGCTGCTCTATGAGAAAGCATGAGTGTTATGTCTGCGTATGTAAGCATCAATGCTTTTGTGTATGTATCTGCACGTGTGTGTTTATGTGCCTGTGGGTGTTCCTATGTATGTGTGTATTTGTGAGTGTTTCTTGGTGTGTCTAGCGGGGGGGGGGTGTGGTGGGTGGTTGAGCAAAAGGAAATTGAAGGACTGATGGACAGTTCTAAAAGGGAAAGCGCAGAGAGCAGAAGTTGGGGGCCTGTTGGGTCATCAAAAACGTGAAATCTGTAAATGCAGCTGCTCCGTGACAGAGCTCTGTGTTGGGCATTATCCTGATGAGTCACTGCTGAGGGAATGCCCAGGAATTTTGATGTGTTCGGCTTGAATCGGCGAAATCTTACGTCAGAGACAATGGTGTTGAATTAAAGAGCTTGCTCAAGTAACTGTAAACAAAGGAAGTTAATCAGGGATATAATCGTATCTCTGGAGACCGATCCTGTGTATAAATCAGAGGTATTTTGAATGCACCAGATCAGCATTCTGCCAGAGCTGTGAACTGGGGAGCAACAGAAGTCACAGATTCTCACTGAAATGCTGCATGAGATCTCCTTGCGAATACAAGAATTTTACTATCCTTTTATTTCAGCTTTTGGAATTCTCGGTAAGCCATAGTGTCAGCTGCTGTTGCTGGAGGCTGAAGATTAATTCCAATGTTGTGATTCTTTCTGTCTCTGCTTTCCGCTATCGCCTGTCCATTCCCGGTGTTCCGCATTTCAGTAATGGAAATGGAAGCACCGTCAGAGTGGATTCTGGGATCTGGACCGAAAACAAACTGCTGTAGCAATTTAGCGAACTGTCCAACATCTGTGGAATGCAACCGGTTAGGCAGGGTTCTTCCAGCTGTTGTGTTCCATAACGTGATATTCGGGTTTCTCCGTTTTTGGTCTTGCAGCAGCTGCACTGTATTTGGAAATATTGTGTTACACAGCCCGCTCAGATTACACGCACTGATTGTCTGTATTTGTATTTGAGCGTTTGTCTGAGTTAGGTGTAACAATCAAACCATCAGCTGTTAGTAACGATTTAGCAAACGGGAGAGTTCTATGTTGCAGCAGAAAAAGTGTAGACTTTTGATAAATGTGTGCACTATGTCTGAATGTGAAGACGCTGATGGACAACACCATGAAGTGGTTGCTGAGACAATTAACACAACCAACGTGTTGCTTCATAATTATCAATACTGTTGAATGTATTATATTACATCCACCTCTGACGCCGTTACTGACATCTGACTGCGGCACCGAACTTGCTGCTGGTCGTAGAATTCCTCTTCCCCGTTTCCCTGCAATGTATTGAGTGGAGGCGTCAGGTCTGTCTGAGTGGTTGTGTCGGATTACGCTGTACCTGTTGTAATCTGTCAGTGCTCATTTGTAAAGTCAATGAAATCGGAAATGCCACATTAGGAATCAAACACGTGGAATGCAAGAAGCTCTAAGCCTCAGACAGCTTGTATGAGTCGGGAAACCAGTTAATACTGGTGTCAGAGGCTCCCCTGAGAACGGTCCTGAGAAGCTCTAAGCCTCAGACAGCTTGTATGGGTCGGGAAACCAGGTAATACTGGTGTCAGAGGCTCCTCTGAGAACAGTCCTGAGAAGCTCTAAGCCTCAGACAGCTTGTATGGGTCGGGAAACCAGTTAATACTGGTGTCAGAGTCTCCCCTGAGAAAAGTTCTGAGAAGAGACGCTTTAAAAGGTTTGCCACATATTCTGTTTTTCATGGGTGAGTGTTTCTAGCATTTCCCATTTCTGTTCCATTCTTCGGTTTTATTCATTTGGACTTAATCGAATTTATTCATTTCGTCTGGACGTGACGGGGTTGGCGCTAGCAGAAAATATTGCATTCAGTATTGACTGCGAGGACGGAGGTACCAGATTATCGCTCCCACTTCTCCTTTCGGTACTCAGTAACGAGTCCGTATTCAGATCATATTTACTTCAGTTTACTCTGTAAAAACACATTTCTACGACCCCTGTGCCCCGACCCTCCTGTCAAGCCATCCACTTTTAAATGCAAGAATAATGTGGAGATGTCACAGAATCCTTACAACAGCTGGATTCGTTTCCGTTCTGTATTTCTGAGCTTGCTCTTCCCTTTCTCTCTTCCAGCGAACTTGGTGGCGATTGTGATCCTGTCCCGGGGAAAGTGCGGTCTCTCCAAATGTGTCACTCGCTACATGGTGGGAATGGCGGCGGCCGATCTCCTGGTCGTTATCTCCGATCCGCTGCTTGGGTGGACTGGTGTGTTGTATTTTCCCCGATCATTCCTGTTCATCACTCCTGTGTGCAGATTCAATATGTGGTTGATATTTGCGAGCACGGCGACCTCTGTCTGGCTGACTGTCGCTTTCACCGTCGATCGATTTGTGGCTATTTGCTGTGAGAAATTGAAAACAAAATATTGCACCGAGAGAACGGCGGCTGTGGTTATCGGGACAGTGAGTGTGCTGACCTGTTTGGAGTGTGTTCCCTGGGGCTTTATATTCGAACGGTTGGTAATAATTGACGGTGTTCCCTGGTGTTGTGTTCCGACACCGAGCTTCCTAAACTCTCCCTCATGGTCGGCATTTGAGATGCTTCACCGCATTTTAACCCCTTGTGTCCCATTCTTTCTGATTTTGCTGTTCAATATTCAGACTGTCAGGCGGATTCTAGCGACCAGTCGAGCCCGCAGAGGGCTCCGGGGACAAAAGAGTGGAGAGAATAACAAGGACCTGGAGATGGAGAACCGACGCAAATCCATCGTTTTACTCTTCAGTATAAGCTCTGTTTTTATATTGTTGTGGGTAACACATGTGTTATTTTATATCTATCAACGGATTTCAATGAGTGATTTTTATTATTCTGTCACGGATCCTCGTTATCTCATAGACATGACATCGGGAATGCTGCAGGTTCTCAGTTCCTGCACCAACACGTGTATTTACGCCCTGACTCAGCGCAAATTCCGAAATGAACTAAAGAATGCGGTGAAATACCCAGTGAATCGGATCTTGAAACTCATCAAACCTTTCCAATAAATGGAGTAAAACTGCTTTCTCTACCTTACTTGTGTGTTCATGTTGTCATCATGGTCAGCACACACACGGTAAGCCGAGGTGACTCTCCCTGTGCTGTACTGTTCACTGTTTATTGATCAATGATTTGATGCCCAGCGGGCAAAGATCCATGGGACATGTCACAAAATTCGTATTTCCACTCTGACTGTGGCTGTCAACTGGGGCACACTACCTGCAGGAGTGGTGAGAACAACCAATCAGAGTTTTCAAATAGGAACTGGACAGGTCCTTCAGGTAAATTAACCAATGGGTTGTGGTTAAAGTATTGGGAACGGGACAATCGGAATGCTGAACAACGTCAGTTTGCGCAATAAGACACACTTCTGTAAAACACTGGCACCGTATTCCAAGCACACGGAGCTACCGGAGCACAAGACTGGACAGTAAGGGCACAGGTCAGTGCTAGATTCTAACACAAGGACAGAGATGTATCAAAATTTAACACTGATGACACAGAGCCGGACAATCCCAGTTTTGTACTACGACACTGACATATGCACAATAGCAGCTCCATATTGTATGTGCGTAGGCTATTGTGACACTATGCATGGTACTGTGAGAACGCAGAGATTCACAATACCCGTCACCAGACTAAGAACAGAGCTCTTTGCAGAAATCGGCACCACACTGTAAGCACACAGTCCTTTACAAGAACTGGCCCCATACTGCAGAAATCTTTAGAACAGCTGCACCGTACACTAAGAACGAATGTCTCCACGACAGCCGGTACCATACTGCAATGCCAGGACATTAGCAACAACTAACAGCGTACTGTAGGGGTATAGACCTTTACAAGCGTGGGAAGCATGTTTTAATGCAATAGGCCTTTACAACAGCTAATCATTCCAATACATGCACAGCCATGAAACTGTACTGGAAGTCAGAGGTTCTTGCTAAATACCGAGCTAAATACACTGGCTACGGCCTGTGTGATCAGAGATCTCAACAGTCTCTGCAATGAACAAAAATTAGCCATAATACAAACCGCACTCAGTTCTGCACCCCATGAGAAGCCCGAATGAGCTGACTTATCATAGCACAACAATGGAGGAACACAGGTCCCAACTAACACAGCACGACTGTGTGGAGCCACAGCGTTCCAGCACCATCCATTTGCCGGGCGGAGATAGACATGAACAACCCAACATTGCTCTGTGAAGCCACAGCCCGTCACAGAGCATACTCAGCCCGCTGAGTACAGCAACCACCTGCCACACTGAAAGAACACAGACCTATACAAAGCAGCTCTGGGCTGCGTTAACGTTGTCCAGTACAGCTCCGGCACTATACTGCAGGGACAGAAACTGCTGCCACTCAGCATGTGAGGAAGAGGAGTGTTTACCTATGGTATAAACGTGTCCTACATACGAGGTTGTGCAGGAACAGTCAGCAGTTCACTACAGTGACAACGAATTTTACAATGTCATTACCTTCACTACCAGGACTCAAACTTATAAATCTATGAACACTGTGCCGTGCGCCGGTGGTAACCACTAGTACAAACAGAACACTTCAAGGTCAGAGCCCGAGACAATTGTGACATTAGACTGGAATTCATGGATACTGTCGCTAACTTCCTTCTTTGAAGATGTAACGGTGAATTGATGAAAGGGATCCTTGAAATGCTGTGTGCTTCAATTTCCAAAGGTTTTTGAAACGCCAGCAGGAGAAAGAGGAACGGGAATGCAGACAGGCTTTGGAAATTTGTAAAAGCACAAGAGCGGTGTGTAACATAAAGTCCCCTAAACAGTGGGATCCCGAGTGTAAAGGATTTGATAATCAGAATTTGTTGACAGTGTCCTAGAACGATTTATGAACTTTTACAGCCTACTTATGTTAGATTGTGCAGATTTTAGATATCATCCTGTCTAGTTGCATCATGGTTTACTTTGGAAACACCAAAGCCCTTGAGTGGAATGGCCAAGGAAAAGTTTTTGATACCGATCCATCACAGGTGAAGCTCTCCCTACCACTGATAACATCTACAGAGAGTTGTTGTCACTGGAAATCAGCATTCGTCATTAAAGGCCCTTGTGGTAGAAATGGTAAAAACTAGTGTATGGTGGGATATTTGACCACTCAGGAGCCAGCTAGATTTACGACGGCTAATGGAAGTCTAGAGTAACCTTGAATGATCAGCGCAGTGCCAAGACTATAAGTACACATTGAAAGAGATCCGAAGGAAGGCTGACTAAGAGGGCGAGTTAAGCAGTGGACAGCTCCAACTGAAAGGGGGGGGGGGATTAGCGACTGAATTATTTGGGGACTGCCCTGGCTGAAATGGGGGCTACATCCTAATTATAACGGTACAGCTCCATCTGAAAGGTGGGTAGTTTCCAGGCTCCTCCCTGGGAGAAGGGAAGGTAGACGGTAGCCTAGCGTCCGAACAATGACACAGAGTAAAACGACATCGACATGGCTGAGGCTGGAAGAAGACCTGAGAAGAAAATAAACTAGGGCTACAAAAAGAAAAAAGGCTACCAGGGAGCCTATAGAATACTCCCAGTTTGAGTAACTGCGCCCTTCCAGTTCCTAACTTTTATCCATACTGACTCAAAAGAAGATCCTGCTGCTTTTTACACCCTTTCTCGGCTGTCATAATATCTCTGACCAGTAATGTCACCATTCTTCCACTTCCACCCCCCACATCTCTTTCCCTTTTAAAGCACTAAAATCCAGGAATATTGAGAATCCATTCCGGCCCTGGTGCCAGTGGGGTCTCTGTAATGGCCACTATATCACAATTCAATGCATGTATCCAAGCTCTCAGTTCATCACCTTTGTTCCTGATGCTCCTTGCATTGAAGTTCATGCACTATAGCCTTTCTACCTTACTACCCTTACACCCTTTATTCTGCTTCGCTTTCTTCAAAGCCTCTTTATACGTCAGATCCGGCTTTACTCCATGCACTATACTTGCAGCTCTCGCATGACCTTTATCCTGCTCCACCTCAGTGTCTGCTCGAACATTCTGGTTCCCCTCCCCCTGCAAATCTAGTTTACACCACCCGGAGCAGAACTAGCAAACCTTCCCGCAAGGATGTTAGTCCTCCTCTAGTTGAGGTGAAACCTGTCCCGTAAGAACAGTTTCCATCCTCCCTGGAACAAGGCTCAATTGCCAGGAAACATTAAGCCACCCCTCCTGCACCAACTCCTTAGCCACGTATTTAGCTGCATTATCTTCCTAGATCTATCCTCACTAGCATATACTCACTATCCTGAGATTGCAACCCTGGAGGTCTGGTCCTTCAACTTTACACCTAACTCCATAAACTCTCATTGCAGGACCTCTTTCTTCATCTTATACACATCATTGGTCACATAGGTTCCTCAATTTTGAGGCTGTACCCTCCTGTTTAGGATTTCTCCACCAGAGGAAACGTCCTCTCCATATCCACCCTATCTCGTCCTTTCAACATGTCTGTGTTCAAGCCATGGAGTTTGGATATTACTTGTTATTCCACCAGCCTGAGGGTCACCTTATCCTGGCAGAAAAGGATTTTATGGAACGATATGTCGGGCTGGGGATGGGGGTAGAAATTGACATCTTTAGCTATGAATCTTTGGATATGAATAAAGTTGATAGATCGGACCACAACTCTTCGGCAGGGCTGGAAAGTGTAGGGGAAAGATGACAACATCATATCGTTGGAGAAGGGGGAGGATGAATTCTGATAGGTGAAGCCAGATGATTTGGGAATGTAGACGAAATAAGTGACTGGGATCGGATAATTCGAAAAGGCTAAGTATCTCTGCGTGAAAGGTCATGTTTGATAGATCTTATTCAATTCTTTGAAGAGGTTACTAAGAAAGTTGACTAGGGTAAAGCAGTGGATGTTGTCTGCATGGACTTCAGTAAGGCCTTTGGCGGGTTTCCGCACGAAAGGTTAGTGAGGAAGGTTAATGGTTAGCTATTAATATTGAAGCAGTAAAATGGATTCAGATGCCAGAGAGTAGTGGTAGATAACTGTTTTTCATCTTGGAGGCCGGAGACTAGTGGTGTGTCTCAGGGATCTGTACTGGGTCCAATGTTGTTTGTCATAATGATCTGGATGATGGGGTGATGAATTGGATTAGTAAGTATGCAGATGATACTAAGATGAGTGGCGTTGTGGAAAATGAAGTTGGTTTCCAAAGCTTACAGAGAGATTTAGGCCAGTTAGAAGAGTGGGCTGAAAGATGGCAGATGGGGTGTAATGCTGATAAGTGCGAGGTGCTACATTTTAATAGGAATAACCCAAATAGGGCATACATGGTAAATGGTAGAGCATTGAGGAATGCAGTAGAACAAAGTGATCTAAGAATAACGGTGCATGCTTCCCTAAAGTTGGAATCTCATGTGGAGAGGGTGGTGAAGAAAGCTTTTGGTATGCTGGCCTTTATAAATCAGAGTATTGAATACAGGGGATGGTATGTAATATTAAAATTGTACAAGACATTGGTGAGGCCAAATTTGGATTATTGTGTACAGTTCCAGTCACCGAATTATAGGAAAGATGTCAGCAGAATAGAGAGAGTACAGAGGAGATTTACTAGAATGTTACCTGGGTTTCTGCAACGAGGTTACAGAGAAAGGTTGAACAAGTTAGGACTTTATTCTTTCGAGCGTAGAAGGTTGAGGGGGGATTTGATAGAGGTATTTAAAATTATGAGGGGGATACATATAGTTGACGTGGATAGGATTTTTCCATTGAGAGTAGGGGGGATTCAAACAAGAGGACATGAGTTGAGAGTTAGGCGGCAAAAGATTTGGAGTAACACGAGGGGGAACTTCTTTACTCAGAGAGTGGAAGCTGTGTGCAACGAGCTTCCAGTACAACTGGTAGAGGCAGGGTCGAAGTTATCATTATAAAAATGGATAAGCATATGGTCAGAAAAGGAATGGAGAGTTATGGGCTGAGTACTAGTCGGTGGGACATGGTGAGAGTAAGCGTTCGGCATGGACTAGAAGGGCCGACATGGTCTGTTCCGGTGCTGTAATTGTTATCTGGTTATATGGTTATATACCTGAAGTTCCTCGTGTCGACATTCAATTGCTTTGATTAGTTTGTCCCAGAATCAGATTCAGTTCAGATTCCGCGCTCTTTACACAACAAATAGCTGTTCATCTGGGAACGGTCGGAGGTTTCCCAGCTCATTGCCTGAAACTTCTTGTATCGAAATTCAATTTATCTGATAGGTTATCCAAGAGGAAGAATCAGTTCAGAGTCCACAGCAAAAGGGTGAGATGGTATACAAGGACAAATTGATTGACTGCTCCTCCTGTCTTTGACCGGACTGTAATTTCTGCTGCTCAATATTAAAACAACCTTCTGTATCTCTACTATTACTGGCAGATTGCTATAATCATCGCAGATGAATAAGGTGGCAAAATATGAGTTAAGGATATCCATTATCTCATTCTACGCATGAGATCTATCACCCCACTATTAATCCTAATACACTTAACTTCCTCCTTAACTTTTGTTTTGCTGCTCAATAAAAGGAAGACCATCTATTATGGCCATCCTTAGCATTGCCACAACGTCCTTCTCAACCTACATTTTGGCAAACCCAATTTCACTCTTGACTGGTTTCATATGCCGGTAGGGTTAACGTCATTACTACTTTCTTTTCTTTATTCTTTTTACAGCTGTCTTGTCTTCAAGATTTTACCTAAATATTTATCCATCTATAAACTCAACTATAGATTTGCTAAATCTGCCTGCAAAAAAAAAAAATCTAAGGTCGTATATTTTACATATTTTGATAGTAAATATTACTTTGAACTTTCAACTTTAATCCATTGTTTTTCATGTGCCTCTTACGACCCCGAGTTCGAATGCTTCCTACACAATGCAAATAAACATTCTAAACCGACGCCATTGTCCCGAAACTGACTCAAAGTCAAACAGTTCCTTACAGCTTACCTTCGGAAGACTCAGCTGCATCTGCACACACTTTGTCTTTATGAAATTTAATTCATTTTCTATTGATATAATCCCTGACAAAACTTCTAGATTAACAATGAAATAATAATTTGCTCCGAAAGACTCAACAACTTCCTTACTCAGAATTCTACACTCATTGTTACACGGTAATGTGGAATTTTCCTCAGTGTGGAGTTATCACTAGTCATGAATGTATGAAGTGGGAAAAAAACGCTGTGATAAAGATCTCGATAATTACCCATGGGGCATTAGAGACAACAAATTTAAACGAAACCTGTGCAAAAGCGTGCTTAATTGAGAAGTGGGTAGGATTGCAGCATCAAGCTAAGTTACAGCCGGACTGGTTAGATGAAGCACTCATGTGTTCCAAAATGTGGTGACCCGTGTTGAAGAGAAGCTGTCAAGCTTAATTAGAAGGCAACACATTTGCGAGGAAGGTGGGTGCGAGGAGCGAGTAAATAATGCATTTGAATCAGTTTTGGAGTGCTTGTGAAAGAAAAGAGTGAGTGATAAGAAGCACTGTAGTTTGCAGCGAAGTGGAAGGATGAGTAAACTGAATACGAAGTCCATGGTCAGATTAGCCATGACCTTATCTCCACCTACCTGTCTTTTCCGCTTGACCCTTAACTCCCCTACTTTGCAAACAGCTATCTGACCTTGTCTTAAATATATTTCCTGGGGTAGCCTGTAGTGTTTCATTGATCAGATAATTCTGCAGATTCACCGCTCTCTGGGAAAACATTTCCTCCTTATCTCCGCCAAAAATCTACATTGCCGTATCTTGAGGCCATGTCTCCTAGATCTGGTTTCATCTACCAGTGGAGACAACTTTCCTGCCTCTATCTTATCCATTCCTTTCATAGTTTCATATGTTTCTATATCCTGTAACTCCAGGCCACAACCTTCAAGCAAACTCAGAAAATGAAGAAAAATAGCTATTAAAGATAGAAATAGAGCTGAATCAGAAGATGCCAGCAAACGAGTCTCCGTTAGGCGCCATCATCCTAAACTCCCCCCTCTGATTATAAGGGAGGTAACACGCGAAAGGAATATACCGTCACTCCATCAATAAGGCAGTAAAGACCATAGTTCCGGAGTGGGTTGTGGGGGGGGGGGGGGACGTGTGGCAAAGGGGTCAGTACAATATCCAAATCTGTTACATTAACGGTGCCGATGGGGATAATTAAGCCTGATAATATACAACAAATCGTTAATTTAATCTCAATCCTATCTTTGGTCAGTAATTGGAGGTGAGAAAACGTTTTTGGAGATTTGGTGTCGTCGTGACGTCATATTTTAGATATGTTGAATAATAAATTCCGGACGATACATAACTTCCAGCGTCCATTTGCTTTAGACTCGAAAGGTTTTCTTAAATGTTGTATGATTCTAATTATAGATTGTTAATTGTTCGACACTTAAAAGTTCTGCAATAGGTTAAACTGTGAATGCATTGAGCATGTAAAATATTGCACATTTGTGAGTTCAGTTGCAAGAGAAACAGAGGTAATGCGTGCCTGAATGAACGGAAGGGAGTCGTGTGATTCCTAGCATTGTATTGAAAAGATGTTTGAATTAATCTTTTTTGTTACCAATAGGATCTCACTGTCTGTAAATGTCTGCTACATTGGTTGAAATAAATTTCCAGGAACATGTGAAAATCTGAGACTGCTGCTGTTTCCGAAATTGTACAAAGCCTTAGTGTACGGGGGACTGCAATCACTCACATCTGATTTCCCTTTGTTCTTTCGAAATTTGATAAGGATTTTCATCCAAGGAAGTAACTGTTTATTCTATATACTCCATTTATCAGCGACACATTTGAAGGAAGGAACGCTGGAGCTTAGATTTCTGTTCTGCCTTACCTGTGTATTTCGATTGTGTTCTTCTGTTTGTTTGCTGTGGTATTCATCTCAGAGGGAGACACGGATTCCGTCCTGGCCATGTGAAAGCAAGGTTAAATGGACCCATATATGAGTGTTTCTAATCCGTGTACGAGAAACCCGCTGTTCAAACTAAATTGACATGAGACAAATTAGTGTGTACTTGAATTAGAAATTTGAAATTCACTTTCTGGGATGCTGGTTCATTTGGAACGCAACAAAGGAAGCTGCTGAATATTTTGAAATACTGATCTTGAGTTGCAAGTCTCCAATGGAAAAAATGTTTGATGTAATCATAGCATCTGCCCTGTAATAAGTAAACTTGATTTCAGTTTCGATAGCGTGCAGTTTCAGTCCGAATTCAAAATCAGCCCTAGCTGAAGTAAATCATCCACGTCCTGCGGGATGGTCAAATTAAATCTGTCTCAGAACATTATAATAGCAGCGTCTTGATATAGTTGAAAAGGGTACTGAAGATTATACTTTTCTTGCGAAATTCACTAGCTACATTACTCCAGGCAGAATACACCCCATCCACTACCTCATCGGCGTTCTCTCGGTTAGCCAGTTCTGACTCTCTGCAGCCAGGTTTCACTAGATGCCAGGCCACCTGACTTTCTCAAAGTGTGCACCACAGGGAACCCAGTCTAATACATTACAGAATGAATATTCCCACATCGAGGCCTCTGCTTCATCTGCCTATTTTTCACATTTTCATGGAATTTATTCTGGCTCATAAGGGATACAAAAACATGCTGACTATCCACAACTAGCATAGGTTTCTCCGTAAATTCCGTATCCAAGAAGCCTCTCAAATACCTTGCCAACTACTGACCGAAGACTCACTGGCCTGTAATTCTCAAGACTATCCCTATTATCTATCCCTGAAGATATTTCTTCAGCAATATCTTCGCTCGCTTTCGGTAATTACCTAGATTGCATTCCTTCTAGCGCCGGGGAATGATTTACATTCATGCATTCCCAGTATCCAGCTCGTATTTCTAAGCGTCTGCATGCCTCAGCACACCTCCTTTTTTCCGCTGTGTCCACATTCATCAAGGTCTCACTGACTGATGAATACCGAAGCAAAGTATCATAAATGACTCTCACTGCCTCCTTGCACAGCATACACTTTTCCTCTTTTATCTCTTCTCTCTCCCACGCTCTCTCTCGTCAGCCTCCTGCTTTCCACCAACCTTAATTCGGCTCTCCCATGCTTCTCATGTCCCCTTCTTAATTCTTCTAAGTCCATTGTTAAATTCCGCCTGACTACATGGTGACTTTCCCTTGGGCCATGCATGATCCTTTCTCCCAAAACCCTAAGTATATATCTTTCTTTTTCTTGAAGAGGTGTTTTATATCTCTTATCAAGCAGGTTCACTTTACAGGGCCATCGGATCCCTGCCTCAATGAAACAAGCCAATGCTGAATATCAATTAAATGATCCATTAACAATTTCCATATTTTTCTTGAGCATTTGAAGGAATAAATTGCTTCACTAATTCGGCTCCCACGTTCCTACCCAATAGTGTCAATTAAGTACATTCCATATTGTCTGCTGCTCTCCCAGTGTAAGGTATGTTGAACAGTGTGTTCCATCCTTCTGAAATGCTGATACGTGGAGAGATCAGTTAACTGACCCAGTTCACTTTCTGATACTAGCACAAGATGGAATGTACACTAGTCCGCCTGTACGATACTTGTAACACCTCTCTTTTACCCGACGATGAAGCAATTTGAAACATCTGAACCCGAAGAGTCCGGAAGTCATCCCTCCCCTTGTGATTGAATTGATTTTATTTCTTACATCCTTCACATACATGGTGAATAAAAAAAAAATCTTTACGTTACATCTCCGTCTAAATGTGAAATGTGCTATTATAAATAGTAATTTATAATAATTCATAATAAACGGAACAGTAATCATAACATAGAAAAATCACTGAAATCAGCGTGGGTTAATCAATGTGATGGCCGGGTGGATGACGCTGTCCCGAAGGCTGCTGGTCCTGGCTTTTATGCTACGGTACCATTTCCCGGATGATTGTCAAGTCTCTGCCATAGTTTGGATGACCGGACACATAATTGTTTGGATTTATGATATTTTGTCAAACCTCGTCATGCAATCTTAACCTCCGCTGAATTGCAATTGGAGTGGGCGTTATCTACACAGGTGGCCATTTAACGTAAACACATACTTCATTCCATCCTTCAACTCTTGTCTGAATTTCCTCTGTGTCAGTGTGTAGATACAAGTATTGGTGCACACACTGAGAGATTGCAACATGAACCCAAATTGCTGTAGTATATATACCGGGGAACTCAGATATCTGTCCTGGTAAAAGTAATTTTCTGCTTGCCATGTCAGGGAATGAGCTACATAGGGTATCCAAAGTAATATGAAATTAGCAGAAATTGCGAACAGTAATATCATAGATTTTCTGCGGTTTTCTACCTCGGTATCTTTCAGATTATCGGTGCTCTTCCGAAGCCCTCTGCGGACTCTATTTGCCGCTATTATATGTCTTACTGTTAACCCATTGAAGACAAGAATTAAGCAGATTGGTAGCAACGGTGTTAAAATGCTATCCAGTAATTCGTAACCTTTCCACACAGGTAAAGTAGCGTATTCATGTGAGAAGGCGCAACGCCACGGCATGTTGTCAATAATGACGTAAGGTTCAAAGGCAAAGTAAAACGGGACACTTCTCCCGCAGCTCACTATAAGCACAGACACCATGACCACCGTTGCGGTTCTTTCAGTGCAGTATCGTTCCCCGAGCTTTCGACAACATATTGCGATGAACCGATCGAAGGTAAAACTGACCGTAAACCAAACAGAGCAGTCCCTCATCACAACAAATAATACAAGTGTCAGAGAGCATACAGGAGTGATGAGCATGGCTTTAGAATAAATGTAGATATTGTTGGTCTGTTCCACTAAAGCATGAACGATAACCACCATCAGATCCGCTGTTGCCATTCCAACCAGGTAACGGGTGATGCATTTGGAGAGTCCGCATTTTCTCCGAGATAGGATCACAATCGCCGTTAAATTAACTACAAGAAATTTGGAGAACGAAAGAAAAAACACAGAATTTATCGTTAGCTGCATATGTCTGAAGTCCTACCATTTTTCCAATGGTATTTTTTTTCGAAGTGAAAAACAGACATTCAATTTGTGCGGACACTCTCCGTGCACTCCGGCTGGACAATAATGGACAGAATTGGCAGTGTGATGGCGACTTTCCGACAGATTAGAACCGGACATCTAATTTCCACGTCACGTCCCGCTGCTGGTCGATCTCTCTATAAACAACACCATTTCCATTGTTTGAGGTGAAATAGCTTGAGATTTAATGCATACGTTATAATTTAACATCTTATGGAAGATCAGACGAGTGTCGATATTTGACTGGCCGGTCAGTTCAAACGGCTTCTGATCTGGAAGTGCGACCACTGTCGGATTAGAAAGCCAAACAAGGTTAAACTATGAGATTATGGCAATACCGGCACCAACGCAATTCACAAAAGAAATCAAAAGCATCACATAGAAAAAATCTGGAAGCTGAATATCAAAACTATCAGATGCTTGAATCCAGAACTCTGGAAACACATTTCAGAAGAAGGTATCATCTGTGCGCAGTAAAAGTCCAAACAGTGCCGCGGAAAGAAAGCAAGATGACGACGGCACCATACATAGCGTGACCAGCTCCAGTACCTTACCAGGGACACCGATCGCTACAATTGTAGGATAGAAAACGCCCGCGATATAGTAAATCGCTGGATATCCCATATTCCGTCAGAGGCAGCGTTCAGTTGCAGGGAACGGTCCAAGCGCTCATATAAACCGGTGGCAGGTTTTACAGAGTTATATGCAATTCATAGAAATTCCACTGAGGCAATTAGTGTGGTTATGACATCAGTCGCATGAGGGACAACTAGCTCCACAGTTGTATTAAAGTGTTTTTCTCACTGTGTAACCGTGCCATGAATTTGTATCCCAAGGGATGTTACAACTTCTTAACTTTTAAACAAAAGATAATACGGACTTTACCAATGAACTTTCCAAGACATCTGACCGCAGCTGCTGAACTGGGGCATGTTCTGATCAGTGTTGTTTCTAACGTAGTTAATCATCCTGAGCGATCAACATAGGCAATCAACTTCAACAAGATTTATTTTGTCCAATTCAGCTGAGCACATTCGCTTCTGACATTGAAGGCGGGACATTAGCTCGGCGGGTAAAACAGGGCACAATATATTGAGGGGGAAGACAGGATCATTTTTTTTTCCTGTCGCGTGTTTTAGTCATTTCGAGTCATTTGAATGACGAAAGTCACAGTTATAGCTGATGACATATATCACAATAAAATAGGTTGTACGTATGTTCTTCAGAGTATATAAGAGAGATCGAGAGTAATATTCCAGGGAACGTTGATAAGAAAAAAATACGCACCCTTATGAATTTAGGTGCGGCTTGTGGACGGATTGACGAACGTTCTTTTCTGGATTAGCGGAGAGCGGATGGTTGATTCTTTGACTCTGACAAGTTTAATGCAGGGATTCGAGTTAGGCCCATTGCTGTTGTTTTTTTTTTATCATGAATGTTAATGACACAGATGTCGATGTAGAAATCTGAATCAGAAGAATTGCGGACGACTCCTAAATTGCCGGCGTTGTTCCAGCCAGGAACTGTACCCAAGCTTGTAGCTTAATGTTGACTGACTGGGAAATGGGCTGAAAAATGGCAGATGGCATTTAATGCAGACAACTGCGAGATGCTCTACGTTGTGAGGAAAGATACAACAGTTTTCGACGCACATGTTGGATATGTGGACTTCAGTGTGCAGTATTTAAAAAGAGATCTGGCGATACAGATCTATAATTCCAGGAAATCGGCATCACGTGCATATCGGCTCGTATTGAGATCTGATCACAGTGGCCTTCACAATCAGATCACGGAGTATACGAGTTGGGATGTTATGTTGAAAATGTACAACACGTTGGTGAGGCCGTAGATAGAAGATCGTGGGCTGTTCTGGCCACATACTTACAGTTTGGAAATATCAATAAGCTTCAAAATTTCCAGAGATATTTGTAAGGAAGAGTTCGGGAATGAGCAGGGTGAATGCATGCAGATTTTCCCCATCCAGTGTCTACGCTATAGGCACTATAGAGAGGGGGCGTGGATACTAGAGAGGGAGTGCAGAGGGGATTTACAAGGGTGTTGCCTGGAATGGAGTGACCTTGCAGTGATGAAGATTGGAGGTGACCTGACAGAGGTGTAAAAAGTGAAGAGAGCCATTGATTGCGTGAATAGTCAAAGTTTTTCCCCCCAGGGCCGAACTGGCTAACACATGAGGGCATAGTTTTAAAGTGCTAAAGAACAGTGGGGATACCAGGGATAGGGTTTCCACATAGAACGTGGTGCTTGCCGGCGGCGGCACTGGAAGCGGATACAATAGGGTATTTTAAGAGTCTTTTAACAGGTACATGGATCTTAGAAAAATAGAGGGTTGTAAGCTCGGGCAAGTCT
This sequence comes from Hemitrygon akajei, assembly GCF_048418815.1. Taxonomy (NCBI): domain Eukaryota; kingdom Metazoa; phylum Chordata; class Chondrichthyes; order Myliobatiformes; family Dasyatidae; genus Hemitrygon; species Hemitrygon akajei. The sequence continues at coordinate 396,234 of NW_027331935.1, forward strand.
AATGAGTTTGTTCAGTAGGTTACATATTGGGCACAACATTGTGTACCGAAGGGTCTACAATATGCTGTAGATTTCTATCTTCTATATTCTATCTTTCGAGTGAATCTAGAGGTGATAGGCTTTGCGAAGTCACGACTATCTCTGCCCCATTTCCACATTTTGTCACCATTCTAAGTATGTGCAGAACAGAGGTGTGCTCAAGCTCAACTTTCAAGCTGATTTCCTTCTTCTTTTGTAGTACAAACCACTCCGTCCCTATTGTGGAATTCGTACCGATGAGCGGCCCTCGGCTTACTGGAAAAAAAACAAAGTCTTACCATTCTTCATCCAGTGTGGAACTTGTACCAATGTGCAGCCCTCGGTTGAGCTGAGAGAGTCACACGTCTGTATCTATCTGGGAACTGGCATCGGTGTGCGAATCTGGTATCACTGGAGGGTGACTCGCCTCTCTGTATCGATCGTGCAGCTAGTATTGATGTGTGATGTGCGGAACAGCACTCTATATCTACTGTGGAACTCGTACATTTGCGTGGTCCTCGGCTTCTTTGAGAGTATCTCAGCGCTGATAACACGCTTTTCCGTCGTACACTTTAAATTAGATTTGTGAGGCTGGCTGATCTAGTCTCTCCGTGTGATTCACTACTTCTTGTAAATGGTTTTCTATCATTAAGTCGGGAACACATTGCCATTTGTTGCGACAGCAATTCATTTGAGTTCCTACTCTGGCATTCCATTATGCATTGCGCCATTAATCATTGACCGATATTTCAACGCTCGTACTAGTTTTGTTGATTTCTGCGATATCTGTGTTGTTACCAAGGCATCATTTACTATCTGTCTCCAATTGCTCCTCCGATGGCAATGATTCACTTCTCTTTTATAGGATTGCAGCCTTTCCAGTGGCGAATGGGAAGAGGTAGAGAGTAACAGTGACGGACGAAGATATACTTATCGGTAAAGCATGTTTCTGACTCACACGGTGACTCTGAGATGCCGAGTTCCCCTGCAACTGCGGTCATTGGTTCAGTCCCTGGAGGTGCTGCCTCGACGAGCACTGAACACGGTAAACACTGCAGAATGAAATGTGATGAAGCGGGGTCGTTTGATCGATGGTATATGACATCCGTATTGACTTGCTGAAGATTTAAGTGTGGAATATCCCATCATACTCTTGTTCCGTGTCACCTGTGAATAAGAAGTAGGACATTTTAGGAGGAGTGTCATAGAGCAAGTTTCCATCCTGAAAAGTTAGAAACTCATTGTGCCAATCTACCTGGGATTCACTGAGCTCCGTTCTCATAGACCAGCCGCAGATCTTTCTGTATCGGAACACTGGAGAATTTTTACACGTTCATTCGCTAATGCAAAAAGCATGGATTTTAGAGGGTGAATGCGAAGCGATCGTGTTCCACAATGTGATACCGAAATCATACTGGGCGTCACAATGTGGAATGAGTGAGGACCTGTAAATACAGGTAGGGCACTTGTAATGTTTGCAGTGATTAGTGCCAGGAAGGAGATTAGTAGCGAGGGATAATGTACAAGAGAGTCGAAGGTCAGACAAATGTTGTGCAAAATCAAACATCGAAACCTGCAAAATAAATATGATTTCTATCTGAAGTGGATGATAATGGAGGAAACTATACCAAATTTCAAGCATGTGACGATGGTTTCATCGGGATCTTCAATGGGAGGTATCTAAGGACATGGGCAAACAGTATATTTACCTGCTAGAAAGTTTTGTTCTGCCAACTCTGCAGCAAAATTCCAGATGGCGTCTCTCCGGTGAATACAATTACTGTCATTGTCATCCTGAAAATGTTGATTTTGTACTGATATTCTTCCAGGATTTTACCGTCCACGGTGTTCACAATGATTTCAAGTATACATCTGTTTTATAGTTATAATTCTGCATATCCCATAGAAACTCTCACCACGGCTATTTCAAGAAAAACGTTTTCAGTTTATCGCCAATGTGCGCATATAAATAGATAGAGAGCTGCATAAACAGATTGATATATACATAAACTAATTGAGAAGGATTACATTTACGAGACAGATAACTTGATTCCGTTTCTGGTCTGTGAGGAAACAAGTGGTGTTACTCCCGTCCTTGCAATGAACAGGACTGTCACAGCTCTTCAGGCACATCACCAACAACACTGGTGTTATCAGTGTTTACTGTGACGTGCCACTGACAACACAGGTAATGCCTCTGCCATTCCATTTCCATCAACACCGTAACACAGCTCATTGGGTCCCACGATCCCTCACTGCTTATTCTAACTAACTTCAGGTATACTGGTAATGTCATTGTTTGTCCAACCATATTGCGGACAGCGAAAAGAAGATGTATGGCGGTAAAACAATATCAATATAACTTTTTATTAAAAAAAAGCTCTTCAGCACTTTATTTGTCAATTGCCGCGCTTCTGCTGCAAATAAAATGCAGATAAATCCGCAAATTTCAAAAAGCACAATCGAAACCTCAAATGTGCGATCACATAAGATGTATACGATGATGAGAGACATTGAACATGTGGATCGTCAGAGGCTTTTTCCCAGGGCTGAAATTGCTAGCAGGTGAGGGCACAGATTTAAGATGCTTGGAAGTAGGTACAGAGGAGATGTCAGGGGTAATTTTTTTTTACGCACAGGATGCTGAGTGCGTGAACTGGGCTGCCGGCGAAGGTGCTGGAGGCGGATACGACAGGATCTTTTCAGAGATTCCTGGACAGGTACATGGAGCTGTGAAAAATAGAGGGATATGGGTAACCCTAAGTAATTTGTCAGGTAAAGGTACAATGCAGTACCGGAATCTATATTGGGTGTCACCAACGTGGAATGAGGGAGGACGTGTAGATGCAGGTAGGGCACTTGTAACGCTTGCAGTGATTAGTACCAGGAAGGAGAATTGTAGGGAGGGATAGTGGACAAGGGAGTCGAAGGTCAGACAAATGTTGTGCAAAATCAAACAACGAACCATGCAAAATCAGTATGTTTTCTATCTGAAGTAAATGAGAATACAGGAAACTGCACCAAATTTCAAGCATGTGAAGATGCTTTTCAGGATCTTCAATAGGAGGCATCTAAGGACATGGGAAAACGGTATATTGAACTGCTAGAAAGTGTTATTCTGCCAACTGTGCAGCAAAACTCCAGATGGTGTCTCTCCAGTGAATACAATTACTGTCATTGTCATCCTGAAAATGTTGATATTGTACTGCTCAAGAAAACATCGTAAACCTTTATTATGCCAAATATCTTCAACTACAACCAGCACTAATGGCTCAGCGAAACGTGGGTCTTCCACTTTCAGGAACACATATACATCTATTACATTTTACCGGCTTAAAAACTTCCTGTCGTTAACAAAGAGCCATTGTGGTCTGCGAAAGATCAGATTTGAAACTTATTTAGTGCACGTTGTACGAGCTATGAAAGTTACTAACTATTAACGTTTCTCAAATTAGCAGCTCAAATTCCCTGCCAAAAGAAAGTCTCCAAGACCCTTCATTTTAAAATGTTATAAACAGTAACTTATTTGCACCTCCGGTGCCAGGCTTGTCGTACTCTACCCAGAGGCAGCTTGTCTACTTTTAGGTCCCTCCTGACACCCAGCACTTACCGGTGGCTCCCAGTAACTGTTTGCATCCGACAGTGGCAACCCTGGTGCGGCGCTTGGACACACGGGCTAAACCAGGTGAGGGGAGCCGGGAAACTCGAACTCCCGTGAGTCAGGGCTTTGCCTACCCCAGCACGTGAAGCCAGTTCCCGGGACTCGGCAGATCTGGTCAACTACATGATCCAGCACCAATGAAGCCGGTGCAGCGAAGCTTCATGGAGAGCGAAGGGCAAAACCAGGCACGGTAGGCGTCATGGTTATTCACTGCAGCCGAGGAGGTCTCCAATCTCGACGTCTTTCTTGCCATTGGACAAAGACGTTTGAGGCCGATAGAGTGGAACTACCCCAGTGCAACGGTTTTTTCACTATGAAATTCTTCCTTCAAATGTTATGCCATCGTCAGAAACGACGGACAATCAACACCGCTAAACATTAATTAAATTGGAATTGGAAATAAAACAACAAAATAATCAACTAGGACATAACGCATTGATATTCTACCAGGATTTTACTTTCACCGGTATTCACAATGATCTCAAGTGCACATCTGTTTTCTAGTTATAATTCTGCATATTCCACAGAAATTCTCACCACTGCTATTTCAAAGAAAGACGTTTTCAGTTTATCGCCAAAGTACGCATATAAATAGATAGATAGCTGCATAGATAGACTGATATATGCATAAACAGATTGAGAAGGGTTACATTTACGAGACAGATAACTTGATTCCGTTTCTGGGCTGTTAGGAGACAAGTGGTGTTACTCCCGTCCTTGCCATGAACAGGACTGTCACAGCTCTACAGGCACATCACGAACAACACTGGTGTTATCAGCGCTTACTCTGGCGTGCCACCGACAACACAAGCAATGTCTCTGCCTGTCCAGTTCCATCAATACCGTAATGTTATTATCACAGCTCATTCGGACAGGAAATCTCTCACTGCTTATTCAAACCAACTTCAAGTATATTGGTAATTTCATTGCTTGTCCAACCGTATGACGGACAGCAAAAAGACGATGCATGGCCGTAAAACTATATCAATATCACTTTTTTGTATTAAGAAAATGCTCTTCAGCACTTTATTTGTCAATGGCCGCGCTCTTGCAGCAAATAAAATACAGATAAATCCGCAAATTTCAAAATGCACAGTCAAAATCACAAATGTGCGATCACATAAGATGTATACGATGATGAGAGGCATTGATCATGTGGATAGTCACAGGCTTTTTCCTAGGGCTGAAATTGCTAGCAGGAGAGGGCACAGATTTAAGGTGCGTGGGAGTAGGTACAGAGGAGATAAAAGGGGTAGGCTTTTTACGCACAGAGTGCTGAGTGCGTGGAATGGGCTGCTGGCAAAGGTGGTGGAGGAGGATACGACAGGATCTTTTAAGAGATTCCTCGACAGGTACATGGAGCTGTGAAAAATAGAGGGCTATCGGTAACCCTAAGTAATTTCTAAGGTAAGGGCATGTTCTGCACATCTTTGTGGTCCGAAAGGTCTGTATTGTGCTGTAGGTTTTCTATGTTTCTATGTTTCTAATCCATAGCGTCATGTACCATGCACAGTAGGAGATGGCGATGTAATGTGGACAGAAATTTCGTACAACTTATAGTTATGAACTCGATATTATCGGTTGTACAGTTCAGAGGAGTGAGTTGTACCAGAATGACCGAAACATCAGTGGACATAAAGACATTTAACCTTGGCTTTTTTTGTTACTTTAGTACTCCTATCAGGTGTGACCCTGCGGATTAGATTAAACATTCACTTTTTTTTCTATCATCTGATTTGGCCGTGCTTATATATCGAGGCATGGCACAGCTTGTGTTCAGTGGGTTCAGATAATGGGAACCACCGGGGAACATGAGAATGCCAAGCCTTCATCACCGTTACACATCCGATATGGTTTGCTCTGATGTCCATACCAGGAATAAAGTAATTAATATTATTGTTAAAATACCCTGTATAAGTGTAAACATATGTTACGTATACTTAGCTTTTTAAAAATATGCTGTTTGCTGCGAATAAATGCGTATGATTTCGTTGTTTGAAGCAGCTGGTATAGAACAACAGGAGAGATTTATTGCACATCACTAGTCAGGTTAATTACAGTCAAGGCGAGAGACGTAATTAACTCGTTATGAATCTTATGAAACTTTACAAATGTTCACTTGGACTGGTGCCAGGTTTTACAGAGTTATATGCAATTCAGAATAATTCCCCTGAGGCAATTAGTGTGATTATTGCATCAGTCACATTAGGAACCAACAGTTACACAAACACTTACATTAAAGTGTTTTTCTCACGCTATCACCATGCAATAACGTCTTCTAACCAAGGCATGTTACAAGCTATTAACTTTTAAACAAATGATAAAATGGAAATTGCCAAATTAATTTCCAAGACATTTGACGTCAGCTGCTGAAATGGGACATTTTCTGATCAGTGTTGTTTCTAACGTGGACAATCATCCTGAACAATCAACATGGACAATCAACTTCAAACAGATTTATTTTGTCACATACGGCGGAGCACATTCGCTTCTGACATTGAGGGCGGGACATTGGCTTGGCAGGTGAAATGGAGTACACTTTATTGAACGGGAAGATAGGATCTTCCTACTGTTCCAGTCATTTCGAGTCTTTTGAATGGAGGAAGTCACAGTAACGGCTGATGGCAGGTTTCACAACAAAACACGATGTGCGTATGTTCTTCTCAGCATTTAAACGAGATCCAGAGCAATATTCCAGGGACACTTCACAATAAAATGTCACTTGCCCTCAAAAATTTAGCTGCGGTTTGTGGACAGACTGCTGAACGTTCTTTTCTGGATGGGCAGAGCGTGGAAAGGTTGATTCTTCGACTGTGACAAGCGTAGTGCAAGGATTGATACGTTAGATACGTAGCGATTTATCATGTATATTAATGACTTAGATGTTGATGTAGAAAACTGAATCAGAAAAAATATCGGAATTTTCCTAGGTTGTGGGCGTTGTTCCAGCCAGGAACTCTATCCAAGCTTGTACCTTGATGTTCACTGGCTAGAAAATGTGTTATAAAATGGCAGATGGAATTTAATACAGCAAGTGTGAGGTGGTCTGCGTTGTGAGGAAAGATACAACAAGTTATGAAACACATACTGAATAGGTGGACTTTCGTGTCCAGTATCTAAAAAGGGACCCGGGAATACAGATCGAAAATTCCAAGAATCTGGCGTGATTGGCAGATCGGCTTCAACTGAGCTCTAATCACATTGGCCTTCACAATCAGTTCACTGAGTACGGGAGTTGGGACGTTATGCTGAAGCTGTACAACACTTTGGTGAGGCCGTAGCTAGAATAATGTCAATAAGCTTCAAAGTGTGCACGGATAAATTGAAAGGAAGAGTTCGGGGACTGAGGACCAGAGTTAGAGGGGCAAGTTGAACAGGTTAAGAATTTTTCCCCTTGAGAGCCTAAAAATGAATGGAGATTTTAGAGATGTACACACAATTGTGAGAGTTAAAGACAGGGTGAATGCACGGAGATTTTTCCCAACTTCTGAGTGAATCTACAACTAGGTTTTGGGTGAAAGGTGAAATATGCAAGAGGGGTATGTGGGAACGCTTATTCACTCAGACTGTCGTGCGAGTGTGGAAGGAACTGCCAGTGTAAGTGGCAGATGCCGAATTGATTGTATCATTTCAGTGAAGATTGTGTAGGTACGTGGGTGACAGGCGGACGGAGGGTGAAGATAAATGGGGCGAGGCGGAAGATCACAGAGGAATGATCTGGATGGGCGGAGCAGCCTATATCTCTGACGTAATAATCTATTGACTCCATGACTATCTCTATCCCATTTCTCAATTCAGCGTTTTCTCAGCTTTCCTCTTCGCCACCCATCTAAGCACATGCAGAACAGAAGATGTGTTCAAATTCACCGTCAATCACCGATGAGCGGCCGTCGGCTTTCTCGGGGAAGCCTCACTCTCTATTTATTGTGGAAGGGGTATCGATGTGCGGCGCACGGCCCACTGGAGGATCACCTCCTTGTACCCATTGTGGAACTGGTGTGGATGTGCACTGTGCGATATGCGGAACTGAAAGCATCACTGGAGGATGAATCAACTCTGTATCCATTGTAGAGTTGATATCGATGCGAAGCACTCGGCTCATTTGAGAATATCTCAGTACTGATAACAGGGTATACCTGCTCACACTGCTTGTGAGGCTGACTGCGCCAGTCTCACCATTTGAATCACCTTTTCTTTTAATTTGCCTTTGTCTTTAACTGGTGAACAGCTGTCCTTTGTTGTGACAACAGTTCATTTCAACTCCTACTCGGCAGTTTTATTGTCAACGGCGCCATTTATCAATACATCGGGTTAATTGATTAATACATCCACGCCTGCACTGGTTTCCTTTATTTCTTGGCGAAATATGCGTTGTTACCAAGGCATCATTTATCATCTGTCTCCAATTGTTCCTCAGATGGAAATAATGTGCGATTGCATCTTTCAAGAAGCGAACGGAAAATTATAGATCAAAGAAAAGTGGTGGATGGACATATCTTTCACGGCAGAGCAGTTTCCTGACCGGCACAGGAACTGAGGTGGCGAGATTCCCTGTAGCTGTGATCATTACTCCAGGCGCTGGAAGTGCTGTTTAGTAGAACATTGCAAACAGTAGACTCTGCCGAGTTCAATTTGATAAAGCGGGGTTCTTTTTCTGGTTGACATCAAAATTCCTATCGCGATGCTGAAGATTTATTTTACCATAGGTGTAGAATATTCCATCGTATTCTTGTTCCGTCCCTTGTGTAGACAGAAAGTAGGATATTTTAGGAGGGGAGTCACCGAGCAGGTCTCCACCGTGAATATCTGCCCCCTGTTGCATACAGTTTGAAACTCAATTTGCCAGTGTACCTGGGATTCACTGGGCTTAATCCTTATAGACCGGCTGCAGATCCATTTGGATAGAATACTGAGAACTGGTTACACATTAATTCGCTATTGCAAAAGGCATGGACTTTAGTGGGTGAGTGAGCTGCGATGGTGTTCTCAATGCGATACCCGAATCGACTTTGAGTCTCCTCACCAGATGTCTCCGTGATGTGGACAGGATTTCCGTTCACATTATAGGACAGATATGTACGGTCAATGTACCAACGAGTGACGGAAAATACGGCGGAAAACAATGACATGGAAACACTATTATCGTTGTTGTTTTCGTTCTGATATCAGGAGTGACCCGGCGGTGAAGGAGAGATATTCACTTTTATTTATCACCACATTGGGCCGTGTTTATGTTTCAAAACAGATTTTTACTTTCGTAAGTTTAAAACAAATTCGGTGTTATTTATTTGCAAGCCTTATTACACTCTTCATTTAGTTAGTCCGCTCGAAAAGAAACGTTCTTCAGTGAGCTCTTCGATAAAGAATCTCAAAGACGTAAGTACGTGCAGCTTGTTTTCAGTACGTTCAGATAATGGGAACCACCGGGGAACGTAACCTGTCTAGCCTTCACCACTTACAGCTATACACAACTGATATGGTTTTCTCTGATGTCTCATACCAGGAATAAAATCTTAAACGTAATTGTTAAAATACCCTGTACACATGTAAGCATACATTAGTGTAACCTTCAGGCTCGGCCAGCACGTGTTTGTCTTTGGGAAAACCGCCTCTGGTCCCGCCAATATGAGAAATCACGTCTGTGTGGATACTGCGTGATTTAGTGCCCCAGTTACAAACCCACACCGCAAAATATCAAACAGTACACTATATGCAAATAAACGATTGAGGTTTATAATTCTTAATTTGACTATATGGATAGTAAAGAAACAATAAAAGGAGAAGAGCCCATTCTCATGAAACAGTCTGTTGCTCAACGTTGGAGCTCACTATTCGTTCATTTGTTCCTGTCGACCTCCAAACGTATCCGGTCCTCGGACCCTCGTTCCTCGGGCCGCACCGTCCTGTTGTCATCCGGCACTCTCCATCGCATCATCTCTCGCCATCTCTCCCCAAGGAAAGACCCTGAAAGTCTCTCTTCCATACACACAAGAAGGAACAAATGTCTCTCACTGGATAGTCCCTGCATTCCGGAGCCACGCAATCTTTAGTTCTAACCCCAATAGGGCTGCTACAAGGAAGCCGTTCCTTTAGCAGCTGCACAGCATTTTATACTCTCCCCCAACCATATGTAGTCATTTCCTCATGACTTTGAATTAATTCGCCAACCTTTCCTGCAAAACACAAAGTCCAGTCCAGGTTTACAAAGCAATAACATAGCTCCCCAACATAGTAGGGGTCACTCTCTGTCCGCCTGGTGCTACGTAGGCCAGCCTATCTGGTGGTCTCCTAATTCTGTGAGACCTACGCACCTCCTCATCTAACTGAATGGTAGAAGGGTCGGGAGTCTCTTTCTCAATGAATGGCAAGTTAGCGAAAAACAGAATATACCACAGACCGCGAGGAACGAGTGAAGAGCGCTCCCAGCCTGGGGTCTTGGACATGTAGAAACCGCCTCTATCTTCGCTGTCAACTGTCCCCGTTTTTCCTTTGGCTTCACGGTGATGGAAAACTAACACGTTCTCAAACACTACCATGAGCTCCATAGGGCTTCTTGTCGGCCAAAAGCACTGTAGATAATTAACAGCTGTCTCTACGAGAGACTGCAACCCAACACTCTCCCAACGTCAGTGGCCAGACCATTCAAACTTTCAACCAATCACTTTCGCCTTAACTGAGTTGAGGGAGGAAGCCATGCGATCTCAGCGCCAACCGCGCATGCGCGGCTGTGTCTCCTACTCGGCACACTTTCTCCTCAGAATCGACAGAACTCCGTCCTTGAAGTCCCGACCCAGCTACTGGAAACTCAACTTGTGACTCAGCCCGCACGGCTACCTTCTCTTCCTCCCTGACAGTATGGACAGGCCATGGCCCCACCTCACCTGGGGCACCCCCGACAGGCAACTAAAACTAAGTCTGATCCCGCCGTTTTATAGAACTCCGTACTACAGTTTCAACTTTGCGTACAGCTTTAACAGTACTCAAAAAATCGAATTAACAATTCATCCGGGGTACAAAATCAACCCCACGGAGGTGCACCAACGCTGTACCCCAGCAGCCTCCATACTAGCCCAGATTTAAACACATAGACAACTGTTTCAATGCTCAATGCAATCACGCAGCATTCCATGGAATCAATCCCAGACGAGCGCCTAGAATTGTTCTCCTCAGGCTCGGCCAGCACGTGTTTGTCCAGGGGGAAACGGCCACCGGCCCCGTCAAGCTGAGAAATTACATTTGTGTGGATTCTGCGTGATATAGCGCCCCAGTTACAAACCCGCACCGTCCCATGTCAAACAATACACAATGTGCGATTAAACGATTGAGTTTATAATTCTTAATTTGTCTATAAGGTTAGTAAAGAAACAAAAGAAAGAAAAGGGCCCATTATCCTGAAACAGTGCAATCCTAATGCGCAACGCTGGAGCTCACTATTCATTCAATTGTTCCCGTCGACCTCCAAACGTAGCCGGCCCTCGGATCGCTCGCTCTTCAGTCCACTCAACCCAGTGTTCTTCGGACTCTCTGCATCGCATCCTCTCTCTCGCACTCGCTCCCCGACGAAAAAGCCTGAAAATCTTTCTTCCAGACTCACAAGGAAGAACAACATGTCTGTCATTGCATAGCCCCGGCATTCCAGAGCCCCGTGACCTCTAATTCTAAACCAAACTGGGCTGCTGCAGAGAAGCTGTTACATACATGTGTACATGTGCTGCTGAAGATTTAAGACCCGCGTTTCCCTGAGCCGTTAGCAATGTAATGTTCGCTGTAGATGCTGATATTTTGCATAATTGTTTACTAAAATTATCTGACCAGCACGAGATCAACATTCACACAGACAATGGCAGCATTGTATTCAACGCAGTTACACCACTAGGAATTTATTCGGAGTTGGTAGAACAACTCTTTCTAGTACCTAAGTATACCTTCTGGCCCAAATCCCTTAGTCAACTCCCACTGAAGTACCTGACAAACCATCGACACACACTTGAGGCCTTGCGCGGTTTCCTGAATTTTCATTTATTTTAGATGGTAATCACCATTATTTTCCAGATTCGAATGATTTGATTTTAATACAAAATTTGCCTAGCCTTGGCTTGACTGAACGAAATGATCACACAGAAACAGTTGAGAATTTTTTGAGATGTATGTCACCTTTCTAGAGAATTTGTTTTCATACTATCCTCTCAATTCACTACTGGAGGAAAAGGTGTTCTTTATGTCGCGACCTACTATCAAAGAAACATATAATTCTCCATATCTTCTCCGTCTCTAACGGTGTCTTACGACGATGCACGTATCTTAGCACGCCCCAGGGCTTTATCCGCTTTCGGCAGCTATCTCTTTCCCCTCACTCCGTTGTCCACTATCACTCCCTACTGATCTTATCCCTGCAAGCGTTATAAGTGCCACACCGGCTTCTGCACCTCCTCCGTCACCAACCACCATTCGCGAAAATCTGTCCTTCCAGGACAGACGCTTATACCCGGTTCTCCCGGAGCGGCCGCCTTCACACTGGTGAGACACAACGTAGACTGTGGAACCGCGTTGAGGAACGCCGTCGCTTCGCAGTCACCCACTGAATCCCAGGTATCTCATCAGAGAATGAATGTGCAGCACTCAGCGCGTGAACTCAAAGTGTACGCGGCACAACTGGCTGGTGTGATCGCAGACAATTTTATTATTTCCTTCTCCCGCTGCGTAGTACCCTCCAGCTTCAAAACATTCTGATTGTACGTGTACTACGAATACCAAAGTACCGTGTCTGCACGATCGGCGACCTGCCTTACTCACCACAATGATAAAGAAATGCTTTTAGAGGCTGGTCAAGGCCTACACCCTCCCCCGCCCCCCCCACCACAATTCGCCAAATGACACAAACAATCAACAGACTGTGCAAAGCTCTAACATTTATGAAGAGAGATACATACGTTAGAATGATGTTATTCGATTACAGTTCTCGACACGAATTTCTGAGACATCGGACTGCACCGCACCTTGTTTAGCAGGATTTTATACTTCCTGTCGGACCGCCGGCAGCTGGTAAGAAATGGCCCACTCACCACTGCCCCTCTAACACTCAACACAGGAGCCAGGCAGGGCTCTGTCCTGAGCCACCTCCTCGACTCCTTATACACTCATGACCGTGTTGGCAAGCACTGCTCCAACATGCTGATCATATTTGCAGCTGAGTGGACATCCATAGGCCTTATTTCCAACAATGATGAGACAGCGTACAGAGGGGAAGTCAACACCCTGACACATTTGTGCCAAGAAAGAAACATCTCCTTCAATTTTGAAAAAAACAAAGGAGCCGATAATAGATTAGAGAAGGAACAGAGTCAAGATAACATCGGTCGACATCACTAGGACTGCATTTAAGAGGTTCAGTAGTGTCAAGTTCCTCGGTTTATACATCATCGAGGACTGGACTCTACATACTGGACTCACCTGGACTCTACATGACGGCTAGATTGTGAAAAAAAATGGCAACAGCCCCTCTTTCACCTCAGCTGGCTGAGGAGGTTTGGCATGAGTTCCCAAAACCTCAAGATTTTCTACAGGGGCACCATTGACAGCATCCTGACTGGCTCTGTCACAGCCTAGTACGTGAGCAGTACTACCCTCAATCGCAGGGTACAGCGAGAATGGTGCGTACATCCCAACGTATCTGTGGATGTGAACCTTCCTCTTGGCGAGATACGTACAGCAGCGGGTGCATTATAAAAGGCTCGAAGATCAAGTGGGACTCTTGATCAGCCACGCCACCCATGAACTGTTTCAGGTGATTCCCTCTGGCAAGCGATACCGCAGCATGAAGACCAGGGCCAAGAGTCTCTTGGAAAGTTTTTATCAGCAGGCTATCTGATTTAGCAACAAACATTGATCTGATTGCATATCTGACTGTACATTGTATGTGACTGTACATACATTACACAAAACAACTCTGTATGCAATCTTGGTGTTTGAGCAATTTAGTACCAGACGGATGATAGATAACAACGGACCGAACACCAGTCCCTGCAGCAGACCCGTCACAGTCAAAGAATCAACCATCCACTCTCTGGCCTTGTACGCTAGAACAGTGTTGGATTCACATTGTTTTAGTTTGATGTGTCTGAATGAAAATTGGAACAGCGTGCTCTATTGTGATACGTCTCATCAGCCGTAACTGCGACTTTTATCACACAAACCACTCGAAGTGGCGAGAATGAAAATAATGAAGCTGTCTTCCCCTTCAATGAAGACGTGTACTCCATTTCACCTCCTGAGCTAAACTTCTGCCCTTAATGTCGGCAGCCAATGTACTGCGCCGAATGTGACAAAAGAAATCTGTTTGACTTAGATTGTTCATGTAGATCGTTCAGGGTGAATATCTATGTTAGAAACTGCATTGATCAGAAAATGTCCCATTTCAGCAGCTGAAGTCAGGCGTCTTGGAAATTAAATTGGGAACGTTCATATTATCCTTTTTTTTTGTTTGTTTTTGGAGTCAATAACCTGCAACATCCTTGGGGAGACGAATTTATGGCACGGTTTCGGAGTGAGAAAAACACTTTAATTTGTAACTTGTTTTCCCTTATGAGACTGATGTCATACCCACACTAATTGCCTCAGAGGAATTACTCTGAATTGCATATAACTCTGTAAATCCGATCACCGGTCCTTATGCGCAGTTGGAACTTTCCGTACAGCTGAACTCTGCCTCTGACGGAATATGGGATATCCAGCGATTTACTACATCGCGGCCATTTTCTATCCTGCAATTATAGCGATCGGTATCCCTGGTAAGATACTGGAGCTGGTCACTATAGAAAATATATATGGTGCGGTCGTCTTGCTTTTGATCCGCTGAACTGTTCGGACTTTTACTCAGCACAAATGCTATTTTCAGTCTTATTTTCCGTATTCTTTTCGATGTGAAGATTTTCTCTTTTGTCAAATACGTTGTTGCTGATATTGCTATACCTTCACAGTTTTATTTTGCTCGGCTTTCTGAAGCCACAACGCAGATCGACAGCTTTTAAAATACCGTCCAATCAAATTTCGACTCGCAGGTCAGTTCTTCCATAATCACTAATTAATAAATTATGCTTTGAACATCATTAATTTCACTACAAATGATCACCTCAGTTGTTTCACCTCCAATAATGGAAATGGTGTTGTTTCCGGAGCGAACGACTGCTCAGCAGTACGTGCATCGTGGGAATCAGATGCCTCACTCTAAACTGTCTGAAGGTCACCAATCCCCCCACTGTCACTCCGGACCATTATTTTCCTCCAGCCGGTTTGCACCGACGGAGCCGGCACACATTGAATTTCTGCTTTTTACTTCCAGAACAACTAAACCCTGCATAGCATTGGGAGAATGGTGGACATTCAGAGAGCTGCAGCCAACGATAATTCAGTCTTGTTTTTTTTTCTCCGAATTTCTTGTAGTTAATTTAACGGCGATTGTGATCCTATCTCGGGGAAAGTGCGGCCTCTCCAAATGCATCACCCGTTACCTGGTTGGAATGGCAACAGCGGATATGATGGTGGTTATAGTTTTCGCTTTAGTGGATCAGACCAACAATATCTACATTTATTCTAGATCCCTGCTCATCACTCCTGTATGCGCTCTGACACTTGTATTCAGGGTTGTAACAAGGGATTGTTCTGTTTGGTTTACGGTCAGTTTTACCTTCGATCGTTGCGTCGCAATATGTTGTCGGAAGCTGCGGGATCGATACTGCACTGAGAGAACAGCAACGGTGGTTATGGTGACGGTGGTTATAGTGAGCTGCGGGAGAAGTGCCCCGTTTTACTTTGCCGTTGAACCTTATGTCATTATTGACAACATACCGTGGCGTTGCGCCCTCACTCATGAATACGCTACTTCACCCGTGTGGAAAGGAATCGAATTGTTGGACAGCATTTTAACACCGTTGCTACCAATCGGATTAATTCTAGTGTTCAATGGGTTAACAGTAAGACATGTTATTGCGGCAAATAGAGTCCGCAGAGGACTTCGGAATAACAGTGATAATGAGAAGGATACCGAGATATTAAACCGCAGAAAGTCGATGATTTTGCTGTTTGCGATATCAGCTAATTTCATATTATTTTGGATACCATATTTAGCTCATTCTCTTGAATGGCAACTGGTAAACTATTTTTATGAGGACAAATATTTGAGTTCTCCGGTATATATACTACAACAATTTGGGTACATGTTGCAAATTCTGAGTATGTGCACCAATACTTGTATCTATACACTGACACAGAGGAAATTCAGAAAGGAACTGATGAATGGTTTTAAGTATGTGTTTACGTTAAATGGCCATCTGTTTAGATAGCATCTATGTTAATTTGCAATCAGCGGATTTTTCAAATAAAACGGTATTAAAATATGTAGGTTTGTCATAAATTCTAACCATCATTTGCCTGGTCATCCTGAAATTGCAAACCCCTCGGAAGGCTGCATTCTTCATAGGTTTAAGGTAGGAAACACTGGCGCAAATTTTCAATGGGCTGGCATGATTGTTACATTGTTTGAATTACTCTAAACTATCGCAGAGATCTAAAAAAACACAAGGTCAGGAATGGCTTCTGGACTTCCCCGGGTTCAGTTCTTTCAATATGAACAGAATCGGGTAAAGGAGAGTAATGTGTGCATTGAAGCACAGGGAGAGTGTGACAGTAACACAGCAGCAGAAAGCGAACAACCGTGGAGAGATTGTCTATTCATATACTGCGAGAAGTATTCAGAAGCAGGAAGGGAGATATCACTCGTTTGGGAATATTCTGTACAGACCACCGCACACCCTCCCAACCCCTTCACTAATAAGAAAACCTGGAGAAAGCGAAAAGCTGGTCGTGAGATAGATTTTGGACAGGTGCCATATTGACACGGTTGTTGTTACAGTCAACTTAAACTTCACCAGTATTCATTGGCACTTCCTCAGGTTAAAAGTTTTAGATATGACACAATTTCTCATTTGTGTCCTGAACGGACTCCTGGCATAATAAGCGGGCAGGAGGACCAGCGAACAGTCCATTCTGGACCTTGTACTGGAAATTGAAACGGATGAGGTTACAGATCTCTCCGCGGGTCAGCATTTCAGAACGATAGAGCACAATTTGTCGACATTTACTATAACCTTACGCTGGGATAGGAATGTATTTACTTATTGCTGTTAGGTCGGAACTTGGAGCCGAATTTGGGAAATGGTGTGCTCCTTGAAATGCGCAACAGAAACGGTTAGATATAAATGGAGCACTTGATTTGGGTTCAGTATAGGCTTGTCCCACTGAGGAAGAAAATCGATGGTCGCGAAAAGTAACCCTGGGTGACAAGAGATATGGAAAATCTCGCCAAGAGGAAGAAAGAAAAAATACTTAAGGTTTGGGAAGAAAAGATCAGGCAGGGCTATGGATAGTCACAATGTAGCCAGGAAAGGAATTTAAGAATAGAGTGAAAAGAGATTGAAGTGACCATTAGAAGGCCTTCGAGAGTCGCATTACGGTACGTGAAGAACAGAGGATGACTAGAGAGAGGATGGCACAAATCAGCGATAAAAGAGGAAGGAAGTTTCTGGAGTGCAGGGAAAGAGTAAAGGTCCTTAATGAAACTTTGTTTCAGTATTCACCAGTATTCACCTTCATGAATGTGGATATAGTATAAAAAGTTTAATTTGCTGGGACATGCCGACGATAACAATTACTATGAAACTTGCAAAACATTAAAATAAAACATTTCTCGCGTTTAGAGGGATATGCTTCCTGGTATTTAGAGAAGGCGAGCTAAGATATTACTCCGCTTTTGTACATGTCATTCGCGTCCTCACTGCCCACAGGAGTAGTACGAGATGATTGGAGCATGGCAAATGTTATTTCTTTCTTCAAAGGGTGTAAAGGGACTGTCCTGAGAATTACAGGCCAGTGAGTCTTTCGTCATTAGTAGAAAAGCAATTCGAAAGGATTCTGAGAGACGGAATTTATGAGTATCTGAGAAACGTATCATGGTTGGGGATAGTCAGCATTGTTTTTGGAGGGACAGACTGAATTCTTCGAAAGAGTGAAAAAAAAAATAGACGAGTGAGGTCAGAACAGCAGACGCCAGGTTTATTAATATTGGAACGTGTTTGACCTAGTTCCCCATTTAGAATATCTGGTGGCATGGGTTAAAGTGAAACCTGACTAAATGGATTAAGATTTTCCTTACCTACGCAAGGCAGATGAGCTAGTAGACGGAGTGTATTCTTCCTGGAGGACAGAGGTCAGTGATGTTCCGCGAGCAAGGTATAAACTTCATTACAATTTATAACGGTATGTCGACTCTGCTGTTACAGTGTCCAGGGAGACAGACTTTAATTTGGCCATCCTGCAGCACTTCGATAATTTATTGCATTAGGCCTAATGATGTAAGCAAAATGCTGAATTCGGACGGGAACTACAGTCTATCTAAATTAAACTCCCATTCACATGTTACAGAACTTATACCACGATCACTTCAAAGCAACACTCCCAATGGAACACTGCAGCTAAAAATCGGCATTTCAACGTCTTGACCGGCATCATCTAGTGCTCCCGAAATGAACCAGCCTCCCAAAATGCTAATTTAAACTCCACTTTCAAGAACACACGAATTTGCCGGAATACAAATTTACCTTTGAACCGTGGGTTTATTGTACCCGGAATAGATACACTCATATCTTCAACCTTTAACCCTGATTCCACCTGGCCGGTGTGGATACTGTGTCTCCCTCTGAAATCAATACGAAAACAAACAAATAAAAGACAACATCTAAGTGTGCAGGTAAGGCAACACAGAGTCCAAGCTTGCACTTTTCTACCTTCAAAACCTTCGCAGGTAACTGGCGTGTTCTGAATAATCAGGCAATTGCCAGAGTGAAAATCCTTATCCAATATTCTAAAGAACAGAGGGAAGGAGGATAAGGGTTGGTGTGGCCTATATGCAGTAGCACCATGCAATTTCGGAATGAGACTTAGCCTCTGAAAGTCACATCAGTCCCTGCAAATTTATTTCACAAAAAGAAACAGACTTTTTCAGACTGTCACCTCCTATTATGAAACAGAGGATTAACTCAAACATCCTGTCAATACAACCCTAACAAATACACTGCTGCCTTCCGTTCATTCACGCACGAATTATCTCTTTTACTATTTCAAGTGAACTCACAAATGTCCAGTCCTCGTGGAATAATATTACATTCTTAATATATTCATACTCTAACATGACAGATTTTAAGTGCTGTACATTTAACAAATAATCTATAATTATAATATATAAATTTAAGAAAGCCTTTCGAGTATAAATCCCTGCGTCACTCAGTTACTCGGTTATCCATTCGAATAGCCAGATTACTCAGGTCATCCAGACTATCGTGCTCATCCCAGACAGCGATATCATACCGGAACCCAGCGTTCAGTCCACGCTGGAAGGCAGTAGTGAGTGTTCGTTTCTACAGCAAGCACGCAGAAGTTGACTGCATAGACTATCACCGTTCCTCTGTCTTGGCACAGGTCCAACAGTCGGTGGACATCCCATTGAACCTGTACTGGGAAGTCAAAATCCCTCCTTCACTCGACAAGGAAATATCGAAACATCTGGGTATCCTTGACCCGTAAAGAGTTACAGGCTCTTGGAGTCCATCCAGGAGATTGACCACTTACACCAGGTTTCCCTCATTATTACCAAAAGTAGCAGGCCAACTTTGAAACGTCAGCTGCCATTGGGTAATCAAATTCCTGCAGCCATTGTGATCACCAGTTTATCTGCCTGGTGGTGATATAAACGTTTTCCTGTACGGACGAGGTGTCTTTTGGGGTCCAAAGGCGGGAGTTAGTTCTGTTCCGAGTGCAGGAGTCGGAGCATTAGTAACAGATTGCCAGGGCAACAGAAAACTAATGCCCTGAGAGAATTTGGGAGTGGACTGACGCGGCCAGAGAATCCTGAGTTGTGCTGTCTCCTCCTCAATCCCACGTAACCTTTGATGCCAAGTGCAATCAAGCGCCTTTTGATCTCTGCCTAAAGTACACCCAACGGTCTGTCTCCACATCTGCATGTGACAACAATTCTACAAATTCACGACCCTTTGGCTGAATACATTTCTGCGTATCTCTGTTTAGAATGGACACTCCTCTATCCTGAGGCTGTGCGCTCTTCTCCAAGTCTCTCCCACCATGGGAAACATCCTTTCCACATCTACTCTATCTCGGCCTTTCAACTTTCGAAAGGTTTCAATGAGATCCCCCTCATCCTTCTAAGTTCCAGTGAGTACAGCCACAGGGCCATCAAACATTCCTCGTACCGTTTCATTCCTGGAATTTTCCTTGTGAACCTCCTCTGGAAACTAGCGAATGCTACCACATCTTTTCTAAGACGACGCACCCAAAATGGTTCACAATAATCAAGGTGAGGCCTCACTAGTGCCTTATAAATCCACAGCATCACATCCTTGCTCCTGTATTATCGATCTCTGGAAATGAATGGTAACACGGCATTTGCCTTCCTCATCACCAACTCAACCGCAAGTTAACCTTTACGGTGGTCTACACAAGCCTTTGCATGTCAGATTTTGGAATTTTCTCCCCGTTTATAAAATTGCCCCCACATTTATTTCTACTTCTAATATCCATGACCATACATTTTCTAACATTCCATGTCATTTGCACGGTCTTGCCCATTCTCTTAAACTGTCTAGTTCTTATTGCATCTTACCTCAGCACTACCTGCCCTTCCATCAGTCTTTGTATCATCTGCAAACTTAGCAACAAAGCCATCTATTTCATCATCATGTTCCTGCAGCAGCTTAAAGTTCTCAGCAAAATCTTCCTGGCAACACGTAGTCAAACCGGATATACAGATTGAACCCGAACGGAGAGTGTAACCAGCGCAACTGGATACCTAAGGTAAGCGAGAAGAGTTTCGTAGGAAAGACAAAGACAGTAGGTGTTTCAGAAGAAAACGTTTTTAACAAGACTACTGTCACACTGAGTATATTTCTGTTTTCATATCCCTGTGACATGCCCTGTCTATTATAAGTCCCGTAAGTCAGGGGCGCACAATCTGGGCTACACGTAAATCTGATTAATGGTAGGGTCAATGGCATATAAAAGCTTGGGAACACCTGCTGTAAGTGAACATATCAATGTAAAACGTCTTAGTAAAACATTCCGCTGAGATACCTTCCCAAAGCTCTGGTACCCCACTGCAGAAAGCACCAGTGAAGAGGCTGCTTACTTTTTCACGTTTACGTGCTTTTCATGGAGAGATTTTCATGGAAATATCAGGGAGTGGCAATACGAAGGCGACTGAAATGACCAAAGCAGAAGCAGAGTTTGGAGGTAAATGGACTCGACAGAGGTTTCATTGAAACCAGGAAACTTCACGCCAATAGACTTAGGGTGCAGCGACGGGTTCAGGGGTTAACGAAGGTGCAGATTGGAGGGAATTCTGAAAGAAATGTAAGAAATAATTGACCATGCAGTTACTGAATATTATTGTAGTTACTAATTGTAAATATGTATTGCGAGAAGGTGAACGGGAAAAAAAATTATTTTGTAACGTTACAATTTTGGTCATCACGGAGTCGACAGAATTCTGGAACAGTTGAAGAATCTATCTTGGTAGCCAAGAATGTAAGGAAATGCAAATATTATTGTCAGAGTCGTTTTTGATCTGTGCACACTTTAATACAGATATATCCATTATAAAAGTAGTTTTAAGACAGAGTCACCCTGTAGAAGAGCGATGAATTAACTTGCAGATCGATTATGTGTGGATTTTATTTTCATGGCCTAGAGCACAAAAAATATATTCGCGTGATAGTGGATGACGGCAATGACGTTGTTAAGGTTAAAGGCAGGATTTTCATAGAGAGAGGTTTTGCGCATTGCGGATTGTCGAAGTGTCTTTTATCAGATCAATAACCTCACTTCACTGCAAAGTACAGTTCTCTCTGACGACGAAAGCTTAGGCGAGATATGATCGCGTTTAATGAGATTATGGAGGCATTGATACAGCAGAGCCTGTTCCTTTTGTGTTATCCGGAGCAACACACACAATATGCTGCAGGAACTCAGCAGCTCAGGCTGCATTTATGGAGGGGAGTAAAGTAGTAAATGGTTCGAGCAGAGACCCTTCAACGGTACGTTAAACGAGCGGCGAAGAAGATGGGAGAGGATGGACAGAAAAGTGTACAAGGCAGAGATAATATTAGATGTAGTGGTGGTGTGTGAGTGATGGGTGATGAATTAAGAATCTGGGGGTTACACTTCAAAGCAATTAATGGCAGAAGAAAGAAGAATCATGCGAAGAAAGAAAGGGAAGCCAAGCGTCAGAAATTGGAATAGGATGGATGCCAGAAAGAAGAGGTGGACAGGACAGAAAAGGTGCAATGGCATCTGAACTGGAAAGATGGTTTGTAAACCCTAAAATGTGGTAAATGAGGAGGTTGGCAACGTGTTCTGCTTGCAGGAATAAGTGATAATAGGGAGACCAGAGGGGCAAGAGGAATGGACAGAGAATTCACCTAGAGATCGACGCCTGTAGGTAGAGCGGGATTGGGCCGGGATCGGGGGAAACCTGCTTCATGTCAAGATCCCGTTGCAGATGCCGACATTTATGGGAATTAATTGCGGGAGACGGAGTATCGTGAGGTGATAGGTAATGTCGAAGGAGCCATATTCCAAATATGGCAGCAGTGCAGTGCGGTGAGCGCAGATGTGCGAGAAGTGAAGTCGCAGAACCGGACGGCATTGACACCAGTGTAAGGAAAATGCCGATTTTTTTTTTTTACCAAGGAATAAATCACGAATGTCCCTGAATGCATTGACTTATCCTAAGAAAAGACGCAGAAGAGACGGGGAGAATGGAAGTGAAAAGTAACTTAACAACAGACAAGGTGTGAAGGGATATAAATGTTCGACCTGTGAGGTTTGGTATGTTTATAAATGGTATCACCAGATATGCAACTGGAAAGGACTGAGAGATTGAGAATATGAAGAGCGGTTTTAGAAACCAGAGCCAGTAAACTTGAGAGCAGAGCGGAAGTTGTTGATATTTCCGAGCTCCACGTGCGTGCAGGAAGTAGCGTCAATACAGTCGTCGATATACCGCAGAAGGATTTGGGAATTTCCACGAGTGCAGGCTTGAAACATGGACTGTCTCCCGTAGCCGATGAAACCTCTGGCATTACTGGAACCCATGCGGTGTCCAAGGTGTGAATAAGGTGGATGAAGTCAAAGGATAAATTTTAGATCTGGGAACCAGTTCCTGCAGACGGGGAAGTGCTGTCCATGAAGGAATGAAAATATGGAAGAAAACAGACAACTGGAGTGAGGCCAGGGCAGTCGATGTAGACTAAGGAAATGCCTTTCTTTTGCCATCTAATTGGAGGAAATCAAGCTCCGATGTGTTTTTTTTTCCAATCGGCGATGTAATCTCCATTTTCTGATCTGTCTCCTGAAGTGGTTATAGAAGCATAGAAAGATAGAAGTCTACAGCACATTAGAAACCTTTCGACCCACCATGTAATCTATTGTAGAGACTCTCTAGAATTTCCCTACCGCATAGTCCTCTATTTTTCTGAGCTCCATGTATCAATGTAGGAGTCTCTTAAAAGACACTACCAGCCTCTACCACGTTTCCTGGCAGTGCATTCCACACACCCAGCGCTCTCTGCGTGAAAAACCTTCATCTGTATCCCCCGTGTACGTACATCCATGTACCATAAAACTATGCCCTCTTATGTTCGTCATTTCAGCCCTTGGGAAGCCTTGGCTGTCCACCAGATCAATGCACCTCTATCAGGTGACCTCTTGTTCTCCATCGCTCTAAGGAGAAAAGGCAAATTTCACTCAACCTATTCTCATAAGACAAGCTCTCCAATCCAGGCATCGTCCCTGTAAGTACCTCTGCACCCTTTATAGTACCCACATCCTTGCTGTAATGAGCTGACCAGAACGGAACACAGTACTCCAAGAGGGTGGTAAGTGAGGTCTGATATAGATGTAAATTTCCCTCGCCGCTCTGGAAATCAGTCCCAAAATTGATGAAGGCCAAAACGCCATGCGGCTTAATGGAACTATGTCAACCTGTGCAGTAGCTTTGAGTGGTCTATGGACACGGGCACCAAGATCTCGATGAATCTCCACACTGCCAAGAGTCTTACCATTTTCCTCAGGAATGATTATACCTAAGCACTTAAAACTGGACACAATGATGCCCTTACTGATATCTAGTGAACCAGATCAATAATAAATTATTTGTGGGCTACTCTTTGGTAAGATAAAACGCGCACGATTATCAATAAAACAATTTGTGTCTGTGCCTGGATTAACCTGAGCCGAGAAACTGGCTGATCTGCGGCGATTAAAGACACATGGACATTAATTACAAGGTTTTACTTGCCAGAAGGAAAATAATATTTTACCACTCTGGGCGACAGCCAAATAAATGCCGAGACATGTTATCTAGAGAGGTCAGAGCCAGCGATAACATTTTGTACTGACCAGCAAAGACAATAAGAATGACGCTGTTGAAATGTCTATCAGCGGGAACTTCGGAGAATAACCACCGCAAGGAAGACCACACAGCCAGGGGTTTAGTGAAGAAGTATCAATCGTCGCGTACGTTAGGATTATGGAGGAGTTTTTTGAGTGAGTGCAGCTAGTAAAGGAACAACAGAGTTCCTGAGGTAAGTTGTGTCCCTGGGGTTATCATATCCATACTGAGGCTTCTTTATAATTAATGTACCATTGCCAAGTAAATTGTCTAATCTAGTTCAGCTGGCGACAGATCAAACCGGCTGAGCATCCCAGGGCCCGTTGCCGCTGCTCCAGCTATTCAAATCAGCATTAAGCTTTAGGTTGAGAGGCTCAATTGTCAAAAAAACTAAATGGAACTTGACTTCTTCCGTAGTTTTTGAATAGAGAATATAAATGTGGTCAGATATTGTGGAAAGGCACAATTTCTGATTATTTTAGAAATCCTAAGCAATTGAGATGTGTTACTGTAGTAGTGTGTAAATATAACACACAATTGAAAAACGGAAATTGAAGTTTTATGTTCTTTGGGATTTTTGATGGAACAAGAGGAACATACCCTCAGAAAATAATATCGACATATTGGGATCACACTGCACTATAATATATTCTCCTCACATAATTCGCTGCAGACGGGGTGGATTCGATTAGTTTTATCAGGTTCCATGTTGGGACATCGCTTCAAGCATTTGAGTCAGGGTCCAGTGGGCAGGGTTTCAGTTTCACAACAGGAGAAACAGTAGATTCTGGTCTTGATGAAACTCTGCAAGTTAGATACACGTGTGAATCTTATTATGAAAGGATCTGCTGCCTGCCTGCAGATATCGTTTCCAATCGGTTAGGGACAGCACTCAGTATCTCGTTTTACTTTCAAACCTATAGATGGCGCCGGTAACTGACGACTCTGCGCGTGCTCTCCCGAGAAAACTGTCCTCTACACTATCCTATACCCGAGAAACACTTCTAAACCTCAATTTTTTCTACAACTAGCAATATCAACAACACACTGGCGAAGTTACTGATCCAACTTGAAATCATCGACACGCCAGAATTGCTTCAACTCCAGACCGTACCTGGACCCGATCGTCGAGGCCTGGTCCGTGTTCCACCACGTTCCTGGAGACCCGCGGCCTGCTACCGCGTCGGAGCGCCGAGAGACATGGCCCATTCCAACCAGCACCTCTCCGAAGCAGACGACCACACATAAATGATGTCGGAGAGACCTCAGGATACCCTAGACGCTTCCCCGGAGCGACTACCGTAGAGCTCGTTGGTGGCTATCCACAGCTGCCGGAAGTGAGACCTCCGCCGCCGATTGCAAATTGAGTCCGGGGCTCAGATGGAGCGGAGGTCTCCGCAAAAGTGACACAGTTCACGGACTTGTTTCAGCCGGCAGCCCCGGCCTCCGGGATTAAGTGTCGATTTCGGCTTGCGATCCGATCGACAGCCCGGGTCCCTGACAGTTGGAAGTGGCAGCAGAGACACCCACATCACTCGGCCCGACCTGGAGCGCCCGACGACGCGACGCGCCGATCGATCCCCGCGGGACGCGTCCACCAACCTCAAAGAACTGTCAACAATACACTGCATCGATGGAAACCTGGAAAGATGCACAACTTAGCGAGGAAGCATGGGAAAAGAGCTGGGCTGCTGGTCAGATTGAAGCGGGGGGGTATTTAGGATCCCTCTGCCCACCATCCCTCCAGCTAATGTGCAAGCCATAGAAAACAAGGTGGATGATCTTAAAGAGAGACTCACCTACTGCAGGGAGATGCAGAACTGCCGTGTATTCAGTTTCACAGAGACCTGGCTCTCCCCTGCCACCCCCAACTGTACCATCCGAACAGAGGGATTTTCGATCCATTGGATGGACCGCAAGGCGTCTTCGGGCAAGACGAAGGGAGGTGGAGTCTGCCTACTGATCAACACTGTGTGGTGCTCGGACACAGTGGCACTGACAAGCTCCTGCAGTCCGGACTTGGAACATCTGTCGGTGAAGTGTCGTCCCTATTATCTGCCACGGGAATTCATCTCTGTCATACAGACAGTGGTCTAAATTCCTCCCCCACACCCCCACCCCCACCCCCACAGTCGGACGTGGAATGTATACCAACATCAGTGAACTTGTGACCAGGTATCCGGAGGCTTTGCTCATACAGCCGGGGACTTTAACCAGGCCAACCTCAGAAAAGCGCTGCCAAGGTTATACCAACATTTCTTCTGCTCCACTAGAGGCCCGAGTATACTTGACCACTGCTACACCACAGTCAAGGATACCTACCGTTCCGTCCAACGACCTCACTTCGGAAAATTGGGCCATCCGGCCATATTCCTCCTTCCAGCTTACGCACAGAAACTAAAGCCGGACGTCACGGTATCAAACGTGTTGTCGCGTTGGACAGAGGAAACGGATGTCCTCTGTGACTGCTTTGAATCGGTGCACTGGTTCGTATTCAAGGACTCGGCAGCTAACCTCGATGAGTATGCCTCAGCTGTCACGGACTTTATCTGGAAATGCACAGAGGACTGTGTGTCTCGCAAGACGATGCGGGTACAGCCTAGCCGCAAACGTTGGATGAATTATGAGGTCCAGTCCCTTTTGACGGCAAGAACTGGGGCTTTTAGGTCCGGAGAAAACAGTCGCTAAATGGAATCCAGGCGTGAACTCCGGATAGCCATTAAGGGCGTCAAGAGGCAATATCGAGCCAAGTTGGAAGCCCAGGCTAACCAAAGGGATGCCAGTAGACTATGGCAGGGTGTAAATGAGGTCACTGGGCGCAATGAAAAGGCTGGGAATACCAATAACTATAGCGCTTCTCTTCCTGACCAACAACGTATTCTACGCAAGATTCGAACAGAAGAGGAGCATCCCAGCATCTCTGGATGGACCGGACCTGGTGGCATCAAGATTCATCGTCACCGAGGAAGACGTTAGAAGGGCCTTCCTGAAGATAAATCCAAGGAACGCAACGGGCCCAGATGGCGTCCCGGGATAGCTAGCCAGTGAGCTAGCTGTGTGTTTGATGACATCTTCAACTGCTCCCTGCTTCAGTCTAAGATCCCATCGTGTTTTAAGAAGGCAAGGATAATCCCGGTGCCGATGAAAAGCAAGGTGGCATGCCTGAATGACTGCCGACCTGTGGCTCTAACATCAATTGCTATGAAGTGCTTCGAGCGTTTGGTTATGGTACACACCAACCATAACCTACCGGTCAAACTCGACGCTTTGCAATTCGCCTACCAGAGCATCAGGTCAACGGCAGATGCCATCGCTCTGGCACTACATTCCTCCTTAGCACACCTGGAGAATAAAAACGCCAATGTAAGGCTCCTCCTCATCGACTGCAGCTCTGCCTTTAATACCATCATTCCAAATAAACTGATTCTTAAGCTCCGGAACCTGGGTCTTAGCACTCAGATCTGCAGCTGGATCTTCAACTCAGGCTATAAAAATAGGGGACAAGCTTTCCTCTACAATCACTCTGAGCACCGGTGCCCCACAAGGTTGTGTACGCAGCCCCCTGCTGTACTCACTGTACACCCATGACTGTCTAGCCAAGTTCCCATCGAACTCAGTATATAAGTCCACTGCCAAGAAGGCCCACCAGCGCCTTTACTTCCCGAGAAAGCTGAAGAAATTTGGCCTGTCTCCTAAAACCGGCACTATTTTTTATAGGTGCACCGTAGAAAACATTATTCTAGGGTGCATCACAACCTGCTATGGAAGTTGTCTTGTCCAAGACCGCAAGAAGCTGCAGAAGATCGTGAACATAGCCCGGCACATCACACAAACCAATCTTTCGTCTTTGAACTGACTTTACACCACACGCTGTCGGAGCAGTGCTACCAGGATAATCAAGGACAAGACCCTCCCAGCCAACACACTTTTTGTCCCACTTCCCATGGGGAGAAGTTTCAGGAGCCTGAAGATTCGTACGGACAGATTTAGGAACAACTTCTTTCCAACTGTGATAAGACTGCTGAACAGATCCTAACCCGGATCCTAACCCGATGGCCGTACGTTCCAAATATCTGGATCTGACTTGCACTACTATACTTTCCCTTTTCTATTTTTGAATTATGGTTTTGTGGTGACCCATGTTCTGCGCGGGTGAACCGGTTCACAAATAGCCAGCGCGCGGGGAGAGTCTTTGGTAATGATGTTATTTCCGCCCGGAGAGGGCGGGCGCTAGGGATGAAATGCCAGCGCCGCGAAGTTTGAATAAACTAATCTCGAAACGACTTACTGACTGCATGTCGTCTCTAGCTCTGTGTGTAGTACATCGCTACATTGGTGACCCCGACGGTCCAAACGGGATGTAGACCAAAGATGACCGACTCTTCATCTGTTCACACAGTTTCGCTAAAACTGCCCACTTTCCGGACGCTGCGACCACGCGTGTGGTTTAGCCAAGCAGAAGCACAATTCCAGATTTGGCAGATATCCTCTGATTCCACGCGTTACTACCACGTGGTGAGCGCCCTTGACCAGGAGACGGCTGCCCAGGTTGCGGATTTCATACAGTCGCCCCCGGAAGAAGGCAAACATGAAGCATTCAAAGTGCTGCTCATTGGGACCTTTGGCCTCTCACGGCATGAGCGGTGTGCCCACCTGCTTCACCTGGACAGTTTGGGAGACAGACTGCCGTCAGCATTGATGAACAAGATGCTGGCCCTGGCCGACGGACACAAGCCCTGCCTTATGTTCTAGCATGCGTCCCTAGAGCAACTGCCCGAGGACATACATCTGCTGCTGGCCGACGCAGATTTCAGTGACCCCGTGAAGGTGGCAGCCCGGGCAGACGTTCTGTGGAAAGCCAAGAGGGAGAGCGTGGCGTCCGTCGGTCAGATTACCGGGCCACGCGCCCAACAGCGGACCAGACCAGGCCTGGCAGGGGGCGCACACAACACAGAGGCAGCAGTGATGAGGACAGTGAACAGTGGTGTTTGTGTCACCAGAGGTGGGGCACAGAAGCCCGCCGTTGTCGCCCGCCCTGCAAGGGCCAGGGCCAGCTGCCGCTACTGACTAAGGCGGCTGGCCACTAGGACAGCCTCTTGTACGTCTGGGACAAACAGTCGGGTAGCCGCTTCTTGGTCGACACCGGAGCGGAAATCAGCGTTTTTACCCCGACGGGGTACAACACCCGCAACAGGACGCCAGGACCCGCACTGAGGGCCGCAAACGGCAGCACGATACGGACTACGGCAACCGCACAGTGCAGCTGCAGGTCTGCGCCAGCCGTTTCACGGGGGACTTCACACTGGCCGCCGTGGCCCAACCACTCCTGGGGGCGGACTTCTTGCGAGCTCACAGTCTGCCGGTCCACTAGCAAGGGAAAATACTAGTACAGGCCGAGACTTTCCAGACGTTCTCCCTGGGTGAAGCCAAGTTGCCGGCCCCACACCTGGACTCCATCACGCTGTCGGGCAACGAATTCACCAGAATCCTGGCGGACTTTCCATCGGTTCTGGCACCGCAGTTCACGGCAACCATGCCCAGACACGGGGTTCAGCTCCTCAGCCCGACCAAGGGACCACCCTTCCACGCCCGCGCACATGGTGCCCAAAGCAGCCGGGGGTTGGAGACCATGCGGCGACTACCGCAGACTGAACGAGGCTACAACTCCAGACCGCTACACCGTGCCGCACATACAGGACTTTGCAGAAAACCTGTATTTTCCAAAGTAGACCTCTTCCGGGGATACCATCAAATCCCGGTGCTACCTGAAGACATCCCCAAAACTGCACTTATCACCCCGTTCGGCCTGTTCGAGTTCCTCCGAATGCCGTTCGGCCTGAAGAATGCCGCACAGACTTTCCAGCGGCTAATGGATGCGGTGGGACGCGACCTGGACTTTGCGTTCATCTATTTGGACGACATCCTTATAGCCAGCAGTAGTCGCCAGGAGCATCTGTCCCACCTCCGCCAGCTCTACTCCCGCCTGAGTGATTTCAGCCTCACGATCAACCCGGCCAAGTGCCAGTTCGGTCTCGATACCATCGGCTTCCTGTGCCACAGGATTAGCAAAGACGGGGTAACACCTCTGCCGGCCAAGGTAGACGCGATCCGCCACTTTGCCCGGCCCAACACGGTCAAAGGCCTACAGGAGTTCGTTGGTATGGTGAAGTTCTAGCACCGTTTCCTCCCCCAGCAGCCCGTATCATGCGCCCTTTGTACACCCTGATGTACAACGATATTACTTGGGACGAGGAGGCCGCGGAGGCTTTCGTTAAAGCCAAGGAAGCTTTGGCAGATGCCGCGATGCTGGTGCACCCCAGAACGGACGTTTCGTCCGCTCTTACGGTGGACGCGTCCGACACAGCAGTCGCTGGGGTGCTGGAGCAGCTCATCGAGGAGCGCTGGCAACCCCTAGCGTTCTTCAGTAAGCACCTACGACCACCCGAACTCAAGTTCAGTGCTTTCGACCGGGAGCTGTTGGACCGTATCTGACAATCCGGCATTTCAGGTATTTCTTGGAAGGCAGGCTGTTCGCCGCATTCACGGACCACAAACCGTTGACCTTCACATTCACGAAGGTGTCGGATCCCTGGTCGTCCCGCCAGCAGCGACATCTCTCCTACATCTCTGAATACATGGCGGACATCCGGAAAGGACAACGTCGTGGCGGAAGCACCGTCCAGAAGTACCATCCAGTTCCTGTCCCAGGGGATGGACTATGCAGCGCTGGCGGAGGCGCAGCAGGCAGACGATGAGATCCCTAGTTACAGAACTGTAGTCTACGGTTTACAGCTCCAAGACTTCCCCGTAGGCCCAGGTGACGTAGCTACCGGCCAACCTCGCCCCATCGTCCCGGCAGCCTGGCGGCGGCGAGTTTTCAACTCCATTCACAACTTAGCGCACCCACCATCAGGACAATCGCCCGGATGGTCTCCAACAGCTTCGTTTGGCACGGACTCCGCAATCAGGTCAGTGAGTGGGCCAAAACGTGCATGCACCGCCAAACATCCAACGTGCAGCGGCACACCAAAGCCCTGCCGCAGCAGTTCCACCCCACCCGCAGTCGTTTCGACCACAGTTATGTAGATATCGTGGGGACCCTGCCAGTGTCGCGAGGAGCGCGGCACCTCCTCACTATCATGGACAGGTTCACAACATGGCCAGAGGCAGTCCCGCTCACCGACACCGCCTCCGAATCCTGTGCCGAGCACTGATCGCAACCTGGGTATCTCGCTTTGGTGTACCGGCCCACCTTACCTCGGAAAGAGGCGCCCAGTTCACCGCCAGCCTGTCGTCAGTTATGGCCAGCCTTTTGGGAACACAGCTGCCCCACACAACTGCCTTCCACCCACAATCGAACGGGCTAGTGGAGCGTTTCCACCGTCACCTGAAGTCGGCTCTCATGGCCCGCCTGAGAGGACCTACCTGGGTGGACGAGCTTCCCTGGATCCTGCTTGGAATTCGCACAGCGCCCAAAGAGCATCTGCACGCCTCGTCGGCCGAGTTGGTGTACGGCGCACCCCTGACCGTCCCAGGACAGTTCATACCAGCCCCGAGGGGCAAGAGGAAGAACCCGCAGCAGTCCTGGATAGACTACGCGAAAGGCTCGGCAACCTGACTTCACAGCACGGACGGACCCTGACCCATGTACCCAAAGGCCGGCAGAACTGTAAGTTTGTGTTTGTACGAAGTGGCGGACAGCGGGCACCGCTACAGCGGCCCTACGAGGTGATCATGAACAACGGGTCCACGTTCGTGCTGGACATTGGGGGGAAAGAGGAGGTTTTCACAGTGGAACGACTCAAACCAGCACATGTGGACTTGGCGCAGCAGGTCGGGGCTCCGGCTCTGCGGCGCAGAGGCAGACCTTCCAAACAGAGGCCGACTCAGACTGTGGACATTAGGGGGGTGTATCGCCGGTTCTGAGGGGGGGGTATCTGGTGACCCACTTTCCAGTGCACTCGAAAAGGTTCAGATTTCTTAAACGTTGTATGATTCTAATTATAGATTATTTGTTAACAGTTGAATACTTAAAATTATTTCATGCTCTGCGATCGTTTAAAGTGTGAACGCATTGAGAATGTAAAACATTGCACAAGGACTGGACTTTTCAGAGTTCAGTTGAAAGAGAAACAGAGATAGTTGTGGATAGTGAGGAAGGCTATCAGAGGTTACAGCGAGACATTGATAATGCGAACAACTGGACTGAGAAGTGGCAGATGGAGTTCAACACAGTTAAGTGTGAAGTGGTTCATTTTTGTAGGTCAAATATGATGACAGAATATAGTTTTAATGGTAAGACTCTTGGTAGTGTGCAGGATCAGAGGGATTTTAGGGTCCGAGTCCATAGGACGCTCAAACAGCTCCGTAGGGGGAAGCTGTGGTTAAGATGGTGTGCGGTGTATTGACCTTCATCAATCGTGGAATTGATTTTGGGAGCTGGGAGGTAATGTTGCAGCTATATAGGAACCTGGTCAGATCCCACTTCGAGTACTGTGCTCAGATTTGGTCGCCTCACTACAGGAAAGATGTGGAAACCATAGAAAGGGTGCAGAGGAGATTTGCAAGGATGTTGCCTGGATTGGGGAGCGTGCCTTATGAGAATAGGTTGAGTGAACTCTGCCTTTTGTCCTTGGAGAAACGAAGGATGAGGTGACCTGATAGAATTGTATAAGATGATGAAAGGCACTGATCATGTGGATAGTCAGAGGCTTTTTTTCCCAAGGTGGAAATGGTTGCCACAGGAGGACTCAGGTTTAAGGTGCCGGGGAGTAGGTGCGGAGGAGATATCAGGGTAAGTTTTTTTTTTAATCAGAGAGTTGTTAGTGCGTCTAATGGGCAGCCAGTAACGGTGGTGGAGGAGGATACGATAGGGACTTTTAAGAGGCTTTTACATAAGTACATGGAGCTTACTAAGATAGATGGCTATATGTAAGCCTATTAATTACTAAGGTAGGGACATGTACGTAAAACCTTTGTGGGCCGAAGGGCCTGTATTGTGTTTTCTACGTTTCTATGTAACACTGGAGATGAAATGAGGTGGCTGCAGCCGATAGGAATGTTGCTTAACATCCCCATTCACAGAGAAATAATAAGCAGGTGCTGCATTTGAAACAGGAGGTTCGAGTTGGACGTAGCGACTCAGATCCGTATGGTTATGATGATGAAATTCAGTCTATTTGCAAATATCTCCTGCCAGCATACAAGCAAAGAACCCAGTACGCTTGTCACTACTCCGACTCCTTCTTAGCATGTTTATAGTGATTAAGCTACTATTAAAAATATACTCTACGTTGAAGTGATATTCGTTGTGTATTTGCTTGTATGAAGCAATATTGGACGTTAAACTGTAGATGGAGTCTATGTTGTCATGTCAGTCTCAAATGCCATTAAAACTGTCCCATCGACTTTCCACAAATTCTCTCTCTTGTGGTCAATTACATACCTAGATTTCCCAATCCACTGCCGTGTTAAAATCCCCAACGATTATCATGACATTGCCTTTCTGGCACGCCTTTTCTACCAGAGGAAATAACTTTCCTGCCTCTATTTTATCCATCCACTTCATAGTTTTATATGTTTCTATATCGTGTAACCTCAGGCCACAGCCTTCAAAACAACTCAGAAAAGGAAGTAAAGAGATCATCGCCATCATCGTAATCTCATCCCTCTGATTATAAGGGAGGAAATACACTAAAGGAATATACCCTCACTCCATCATTAAAGCAGTCAAGACCATAGTTCCGGATTGGGGACTGGGGCGTATGGCACAGACGCCAGTGCAGTGTTCAAATCTGTTACTTTAACGGTGGTGATTATGATTATTGAAACTGATAATATACAACAAATCGTTCATTAACTCTCAATCTTATCTTTGATCAGTGATTGGAGTCGGGAAAACGTTGGACCCCTTGGAGATTTGGTGACATCTTGACGATATCTTGTAGATATGCTGGATAAAGATTTGCGGATGATACATAACTTCCAGCGTCCATTTGTTTTAGACGCGAAAGGAATTCTTAAATGTTGTATGATTCTAATTATAGATTATTTGTTAACTTTTCAACACTTAAAAGTTCTGCGATAGTTTAAAGTGTGAATACATTGAGAATGCAAAATATTTCACAAGGACTGGACATTTGTGAGCTCAGTTGAAAGAGGAAGGGGGATATTGCGTGCGTGAATGAACAGAAGGCAATCGTGTGATTGTTAGCAATATACAGAAAGGATGTTTGAATTAATATTTTCTTTAACAAGAGGATCTCGCTGTCTGAAAATGTCTGCTTCATTAGTTGAAATAACTTTGCAGGAACAAGTTAATATCAAAGACTGTTTCTTTTTCCAAAATTGTATAAAGTGTTAGTGTATGGGGGCCGCAATCATCCACATCTGGTTTCCCGTTGTTCTTTATTATATTTGATAAGGATTCTCACTATAAAAATTAACTGTTTATTGTATATAAGCCAGTTACCAGCGACAGTTTTGAAAGGAAAATCTTTGGAGCTTAGATTTTTGTTTTAACGTACCTGCGTATTTTGATTGCGTTCTTGTGTTTGTTTGCTGTGGCATTGATTTCAGAGGGAGACACGGTTTCCATACTGGCCAAGTGAAATCAAGGTTAAATGGATCGAAATATGAGTGCATCTATTCCGGGTACGATAACCCCGCTGTTCAAAGGTTAATTTGGCATAAGACAAATTCGTGTGTACTTGAATTGGGAATTTGAAATTCGCTTTCTGGGAGGCTGGTTCATTTGGAAAGCAACAAAGGATGCTATGAATATTTTGAAATGCTGATCTTGAGTTGCAGGGTTCCACTGGGGGGAAAAATTGTTTTGATGTAATCGTTGCATCTGCCCTGTAATAAGAAAACATGATTTCAGTTTAGACAGCGTGAAGTTTCAGTACGAATTCAGTATTTTGCTCTCAAAATCAGCCCCTACTCAGTAAGTTATCCAAGTAATGCAGGATGGTCAAATTAATGTCTGTCACTCAGAACAATATAATAGCATAGTCTAGATATAGTCTGTAAAGTCTATTAGGGAATAGACCGTCCTTGCGGAAAATCCCTAGCCTATGTCCCCCAGGCCAAGTGCACCCCATCCACTACCGCATCGGCCTTCCCTTGGATAGCCAGTTCTCACTCTATGCAGCCAGGTTTCAGTAGATGCCAGGCCATCTGACTTTCTGAATGCGTGAAAGATAGGGAATCCAGCCTAACACCTTACAAACTCACTATGTCCCTCATCGACTCTTCTGACTTCATCTGCCTACTTTTCACTTTTTCACTGCTGACCGAAGACTCACTGTCTTGTAATTCTCAGGACTATCTCTATTAATTTTTTTTGAACGAATAAATAAAATTTGCCATTCTCCAATACTCCTGTACGACTTCTGAGGTTTGTTTTCTCGTAGTACCAGGATTATATCCCTTCTAGAACCGGGAAATGGTTTGTATTCATGTATTCCCAGTTTCCAGCTCGCAATTCTATGCGTCTGTATGCCGCAGCACTTCTGCCTTTTTCGCTGTGTCCACATTATTCAAAGTCGCCGTCACTGGTGAATACCGAAGCAAAGTATCAGAAAGGAACTTCACTGCCTCCTTGCGTTCCAGACACATTGTTCCTCTTTTATCGCTGATCGTTCCCTCTCTCTCTCTCTCTCTCTCTCTCTCTCTCTCTCTCTCTCTCTCTCTCTCTCTCTCTCTCTCTCTCTCTCTCTCTCTCTCTCTCTCTCTGTCTCTCTCTCTCTCGTCATTTGCTGTTCCTCGTCTACTTTAATGCGGCTCTCAGGTCTTCTCATGTCCCCTTCTAAGCCCATTGCTATATTCCTCCTGGATGCATTGAGACATTCCAGAGCCCTGTCTGATTCTTTCTTCCCAAACCGACGTATATTCCTTAACAGTTCTTGATGAGATGTTCCATATCTCTTGTCAAACAGGGATGCTTTACGTGGCCATCCGTTCACCGGATCACTGAGGCAAGCCTATAATGGATCCCAATCAAGTGCTCCATTAGCAATCTCCATGTTTCTGTTTTGCATTTGAGAGATCACATCACTTCCCAAATTCGGCTCTCAACTTCCTACCTAATAGCATAAATTAAATGCATTCCATTTCGTCTTCTCCTATCGCAGTGTAGGCTATTAGTAAATGTGGAATAGCTGTGCCCTATCGTTCCGAAATGCTGACCCGTTTCGGTTTCTAGTACTAGATCCAGGATGGACTAATCCGTAGTCCGTCTGCCCGCATATTATGCTAAAACTCCTTCCTGGACGCAGCTAAGAAATTCTGTCACTTCTAACCCTTGGAACCTGAGAAAGTGCCAATGAATATTTGTGAATTTTATGTTGCCTGTCACAACAACGTTGTTAATATAGCACATGTTCAAAATTTATCTCCGGATCTGTCACTGTCTCTGTCTGTTGTTTTCGTTTTGGTGATGGGAGCTCTGTGCAGAATACTCTCAAACATGTGTTTGTTCCCTTCCTACTTCTGAGTTCCCCACCACAGTGTCCTCACTTTCCACAGCTGTGATACTATCACACTCTCCCTCTGTTTCAAAGAGACTACTTATACTCTTTTTTCAGGCGACTATGACCACTTTGAAACATCCGAACCCCGGAAACTCCGGAAGTCATGCCTTCCTTTTTGATTGAAATGACTTCTTCTTACATCCTTCACATACATGATGTATAAAAATCTTCACGTTACATCGCCGTTTCAAGGTACAATGTGCAATCGTCGTCATTTATAATAAATAAAACAATAATTGGAACATAGAAATACACTCAATTCAGCATGTTAATCAGTATGGTGGCCTTGTAGATGAAGCTGTCCCGAAGCCTGCTGGTCCTGGCTGTGCTGATGATTGTCATGTATTTGCGTTTGTTTGGAACTTTTTCCATTTCAGGATCCCCAGGCACAGGATTGTTTGAACTTATGACATATTTGCCAAACTTACTTATTTTTAAAACTGATTTATTTGAAAACTCTGCTGAACAAGTGTATGGGACATTGGAAAAAAAGTTGAATTTCCCCATGGGGATGAATAAAGTATCTATCTATCTATCTATCTATCTATCTATCTATCTATCTATCTATCTATCTATCTATCTATCTATCTATCTATCTATCTATCTATCTATCTATCTATCTATCTATCTATCTATCTATCTATCTATCTATCTAATTGCAATTGGACCTGGACGTTATCTACACAGTTGTCCATTTCCCAAGTTGGGCTGGCAAGCTCCTACTTAGTAGCATCAACTAAATATATTCCACACCATCAGGTCCTATTCCAATGTAAGGTTATAATAAGTGTCCGACAGTTGGAGTGAGGAGGTGATAGAGAGGAGTTACAGACAGGTGGTCACTCCGGGGCCACGGGAGGCAGATAGGTGGATCACGGTCAGGAATGGGATGGGGCAGGTACTAGAGAGTACCCCAGTGGCTGTACCCCTTGACAAAAAGTACTCATGTTTGAGTACTGTTGGGGGACAGCCTACCTGGAGGAAGTGACAGTGGCCGGGCCTCCGGCACAGAGGACGGCCCTGTAGCTCAGAAGGGTAGGGATAGAAGAAAGAGGACCATAGTAATAGGGGACTCGATAGTCAGGGCTTCAGACAGGCGGTTCTGTGGAGGTGATCGGGAGTCCCGGATGGTAGTTTGCCTCCCTGATGCCAGGGTCCGGGACGTTTCTGATCGCGTCCAAGATATCCTGAAGTGGTAGGGTGAGGAGCCAGAGGTCGTGGTACATGTAGGTACCAATGACATAGGTAGGAAAGGGGAAGAGGTCCTGAAACGAGAGTATAGGGAGTTAGGAAGGCAGTTAAGAAGAAGGACAGCAAAGGTAGTAATCTCGGGATTACTGCCTGTGCCACGCGACAGTGAGAGTAGGAATGGAATTAGGTGGAGGATGAATGCGTGGTTAAGGGATTGGTGCAGGGGGCAGGGATTCAAGTTTCTGGATCATTGGGACCTCTTCTGGGGCAGGCGTGACCTGTTCAAGAAGGACGGGTTACACTTGAATCCTGGGGGGACCAATATCCTAGCGGGGAGGTTTGCTAGGGCTACAGGGCAGACTTTAAACTAGTAAGATGGGGGGGGGGGCGGAAATCAATTTGAGGAAACTATGGGAGAGGAGGTTAGTTCACCAGTAGAGCAAGTAAGTAGACAGTGTGTGAGGGAGGAAAGGCAGGTGATGGAGAAGGGATGCGCTCAGCCCGAAGTTGTAGGGGAGAAGAAAGAAAAGGATAATAAATTTGAATGCATTGCTAGGGATGAAAAGAGAGGAGGCGGTGGAGAGTATCTTAAATGTATCTATTTTAATGCTAGGAGCATTGTAAGAAAGGTGGATGAGCTTAAAGTGTGGATTGATACCTGGAATTATGATGTTGTAGCTATTAGTGAAACATGGTTGCAGGAAGGGTGTGATTGGCAACTAAATATTCCTGGATTTACTTGCTTCAGGTGTGATAGAGTAGGAGGGGCCAGAGGAGGAGATGTTGCATTGCTTGTCCGAGAAAATCTTATGGCGGTGCTTTGGAAGGATAGATTACAGAGCTCCTCTAGGGAGGCTATTTGGGTGGAATTGAGAAATGGGAAAGGTGTAGTAACACTGATAGGAGTGTATTATAGGCCACCTAATGGGGAGCGTGAGTTGGAAGAGCAAATGTGTAAGGAGATAGCAGATATTTGTAGTAAACACAAGGTGGTGATTGTGGGAGATTTTAATTTTCCACACATAGATTGGGAAGCTCATTCTGTAAAAGGGCTGGATGGTTTAGAGTTTGTGAAATGTGGGCAGGATAGCTTTTTGCAACAATACATAGAAGTACCGACTAGAGATGGGGCAGTGTTGGATCTCCTGTTAGGGAATGCGATAGGTCAGCTGACAGATGTATGTGTTGGGGAGCACTTCGGGTCCAGTGATCACAATAGCATTAGCTTCAATATAATTATGGAGAAGGACAGGACTGGACCGAGAGTGGAGATTTTTGATTGGAGAAAGTCTAACTTTGAGGAGATGCGCAGGGATTTAGAGAGAGTGGATTGGGTCAAGTTGTTTTATGGGAAGGATGTAATAGAGAAATGGAGGTCATTTAAGGGTGAAATTATGAGGGTACAGAATCTTTATGTTCCTGTTCGGTTGAAAGGAAAGGTTAAAGGTTTGAAAGCGCCATGGTTTTCAAGGGATATTAGAAACTTGGTTCGAAAAAAGAGGGATGTCTACAATAGATATAGGCAGCATGGAGTAAAGGAATTGCTCGAGGAATATAAAGAATGTAAAAGGAAACTTAAGAAAGAGATTAGAAAAGCTAAAAGAAGTTACGAGTTTGGTTTGGCAAATAAGGTGGAAGTAAATCCGAAAGGCTTCTACAGTTATATTAAAAGCAAGAGGATAGTGAGGGATAAAATTGGTCCCTTAGAGAATCAGGGTGGTCAGCTATGTGTGGAGCCGAGGGAGATGGGAGAGATTATGAACGATTTCTTCTCTACGGTATTCACTAAGGAGAAGGATATTGAATGGTGTAAGGTGTGGGAAACAAGTAAGGAAGTTATGGAACCTATGACAATTAAAGAGGTGAAAGTACTGGCGCTTTTAAGAAATTTAAAAGTGGATAAATCTCCGGGTCCTGACCGGATATTCCCCAGGACCTTGAGGGAAGTTTGTGTAGAGATAGCAGGAGCTCTGACGGAGATCTTTCAGATGTCATTAGAAACGGGAATTGTGCCGGAGGATTGGCGTATTGCTCATGTGGTTCCATTGTTTAAAAAGGGTTCTAGAAGTAAGCCTGGCAATTATAGACCCAGTTTGACATCAGTGGTGGTTCAATTAATGGAAAGTATTCTTAGAGATAGTATTTATAATTATCTGGATAGACAGGATCTGATTAGGAGTAGCCAGCATGGTCCTTATTGAATTTTTTGAAGTAGTTACGAGGAATGTTGACGAGGGTAAGGCAGTGGATGTAGTCTATATGAACTTCAGCAAGGCCTTTGACAAAGTTCCACATGGAAGGTTAGTTAAGAAGGTTCAGTCGTTAGGTATTAATGCTGGAGTAATAAAATGGATTCAACAGTGGCTAGATGGGAGATGCCAGAGAGTAGTGGTGGATAATTGTTTATCGGGATGGAGGCCGGTGACTAGCGGGGTGCCTCAGGGATCTGTTTTGGGCCCAATGTTGTTTGTAATATACATAAATGATCTGGATGATGGGGTGGTAAATTGGATTAGTAAGTATGCTGATGATACTAAGGTAGGAGGTCTTGTGGATAATGAGGTGGGTTTTCAAAGCTTGCAGGGAGATTTATGCCGGTTAGAAGAATGGGCTGAACGTTGGCAGATGGAGTTTAATGCTGAGAAGTGTGAGGTTCTACATTTTGGCAGGAATAATCCAAATAGAACATACAGGGTAAATGGTAGGGCATTGAGGAATGCAGTGGAACAGAGAGATCTAGGAATAACAGTGCATAGCCCCCTGAAGGTGGAGTCTCATGTAGATAGGGTGGTGAAAAAGGCTTTTGGAACGCTGGCCTTTATAAATCAGAGCATTGAGTACAGACGTTGGTATGTAATGTTAAAATTGTACAAGGCATTGGTAAGGCCAAATTTGGAATATTGTGTACAGTTCTGGTCACCGAATTATAGGAAAGATGTCAATAAATTAGAGAGAGTGCAGAGACGATTTACTAGGATGTTACCTGGGTTTCAGCACTTAAGTTACAGAGAAAGGTTGAACAAGTTAGGTCTCTATTCATTGGAGCGTAGAAGGTTGAGGGGGGATTTGATCGAGGTATTTAAAATGTTGAGAGGGATAGATAGAGTTGACGTGAATAGGCTGTTTCCGTTGAGAGTAGGGGAGATTCAAACTAGAGGACATGATTTGAGAGTTAGGGGGCAAAAGTTTAAGGGAAACACGAGGGGGTATTTCTTTACTCAGAGAGTGATAGCTGTGTGGAATGAGCTTCCTGTAGAAGTAGTAGAGGCCAGTTCAGTTGTGTCATTTAAGGTAAAATTGGATAGGTATATGGACAGGAAAGGAGTGGAGGGTTATGGGCTGAGTGCGGGTAGGTGGGACTAGGTGAGATTAAGAGTTCGGCACGGACTAGGAGGGCCGGAATGGCCTGTTTCCGTGCTGTGATTGTTATATGTTATATGTTATATATGTGACCCTGGATGGACAGTTACCTATTTCGCCTGCCCTCTTATTGTCCAAGGACACATTCCGAGATGCAACTGAGAAATTCTGTCATATCTAATTATCTGTCATATCTGTCGTATTCCACCCTGTGGAAGCGCCAAAAAATATTAGGGAGATTAAAAGATGTCTATGACAACAGCCGTCTTAATATGTCACTGCTCAAAATCCATCTCCCGAATAGTTCCTCGCTTCTCCGTTTTTTTGTTGTTGATAGGAATGGAGGGCGTGGGGTCTCTACAGAATACTCTGGATCAACACAGTCTATCAATATACCAATTGTCCACGTTTTTCCCCTTTCTACAGCTGTGTGAATATCGTACTCTCACTGTGTTTCAACGGCACACCCTTTACACTCTTTAACCGACTCTGTACATTTTGATACATCTGAACACGGAGAGGTTCAGAAGCCATTTCCACCCTTCTGATTGTCGATTCTTCGGGATGGGTTGGAGTGTACCACAACATACTTAACAAATCAAGCCAGCGCAATTAACGCTTGTCCAGTTTCCTACCTTAACTGCAGGACGTATGCAATCTTCCGTGGATTTTGCAATTTCTGGATTATCAGGCAAATGATTGTTTGAATTTATGACCAACCTACTCATATTTAAAACTGTTTTATTCGAAAACTCCTCTGAATTGCAATTGGACGTGGTCGTTATCTACACAGATGGTCATTTAATGTAAACACATACTTCATTCCATTCTTCAGCTCTTCTCGGAATTTCCTCTGTGTCAGTGTGTAGATACAAGCATTGGTGCACATACTCAGAACTTGGAGCATGAGCCCAAATTGTTGTAGGATATATAGCGGGGAAGTGAAATATCTGTCCTCATAAAAATAGTTTACGGTTTGCCAATTCATGGAATAAATTACATAGGGTATCCAAAACAATATGAAATTTGCTGAAATTGCAAACAACAAAATCATCGATTTTCTGCGGTTTTTCACCTCGGTATCTTTCTCTTTATTACTGCTCCTCCGAAGCCCTCTGCGGACTCTATTTGCGGCAATAATATGGCTTACTGTTAACCCATTGAAGACTAGAATTAAGCCGATTGGTAGCAACGGTGTTAAAATGCTATCCAGCAATTCCATTCCTTTCCACGCGGGAGAAGTAGCGTATTCATGTGAGAAGGCGCAACGCCACGGCATGTTGTCAATAAAGACGTAAGGTTCAATGGCAAAGTAAAACGGGACACTTCTCCCGCAGCTCACTATAACCACTGTCACCATAACCACCGTTGCTGTTCTCTCAGTGCAGTATCGTTCCCCGAGCTTTCGACAACATATTGTGATGAAACGATCGAAGGTAAAACTGACCGTAAACCAAACAGAACAGTCCCTCGTCACCAGCGTCAACACTTCTGTCAGAGCGCATACAGGAGTGATGAGCAAGGATCTGGAATAAATGTAGATATTGTTGGTCTGTGCCAGTAAACTGAAAAATATAACATCCATCAGATCCGCTGTTGCCATACCAACCAGGTAACGGGTGATGCATTTGGAGAGTCCACATTTTCCCCGAGATAGGATCACAATCGCCGTTAAGTTAACTACAGGAAATTTGGAGAAAAAAGATACAACACAGAATTCTCGTCAGCTCCAAATGCCTGATTGCTATGCAGTGTACAGATTTTTAGCTGTGAAAAGCATAAATTCAGAGTGGGCGGACTCCGTCAGTGCACTCCTGCCGAAGGACAATAATGGACAGAAGTGGTTGTGGGTTGGCGATTTTAAGACAGTTTAGAGGCCGGGATCTGATTTGCACGACTCACTCACGTGCCGGTAAACGGTCGATCTCTCCATAAACATCACAATTTCCATTATTTGAGTTAAAATAGCTGAAACGATTATTTGTAATGAAAATATGAGATTCAATGCATAAATTATAATTTAGTGGCTTATGGAAGATCAGACTTCAGTGCCGATATTCGACTGGCCGGGCAGTTCAAACAACTTCTGATCCGGAAAAGCGACCAACATCGGTTCAGAGAACCGAGTCAGGTGAAACTATGAAACTATGACAATTTTGGCACCAACATAATTGACGAAAGAAAAAGAAATCACATAGATAAAAAAAAACATGTGGAAACTGAATAATAAAACAACCAGATTCTTGAGTCCTCAATTCTGGAAACACGTTTCAGACGACGGTAGCATTTGTGCTCAGTAAAAGTCCGAACAGTGCAGCGGAACAAAAGCTAGGAGACGACGGCATCACACATAAGATGACCAGCTCCAGTATCTTACCAGGGACACCGATCGCTACAATCGTAGGATAGAAAATGCCCGCAATGTGGTA
Source organism: Hemitrygon akajei (assembly GCF_048418815.1). Classification (NCBI taxonomy): domain Eukaryota; kingdom Metazoa; phylum Chordata; class Chondrichthyes; order Myliobatiformes; family Dasyatidae; genus Hemitrygon; species Hemitrygon akajei. Next base: position 439,938 of record NW_027331935.1, read on the forward strand.
AATCGCTGGATATCCCATATTCTGTCAGAGGTAGAGTTCAGTTGCAGGGAACTTTCACACAGCTCATAGAGACTGGTGGCAGGTTTTACAGAGTTATATGCAATTCAGAGTAATTCCACTGAGACAATTAGTGTGGTTATGACATCAGTCGCATGAGGGACAACCTGCTATCCATACAGCTACATTAAAGTGTTTTTCTCAGTTTGTCACGGTGCCATGAATTCGTATCCCCAATGGATGTTACAAGTTCTTAACTTTTAAACAAATGATAATACGAACGTTACCAATGTACTTTCCAAGACATCTGACGTCAGCTACTGAACTGGGACATTATCTGATCAGTGTTGCTTTTAAAATAGGCAATCATCCTGAACAATCAACAGGGAGAATCAACTTCTGACATTAAGGCGGGACATCAGCTCGGCAGGTGAAATAGGGTACATTTTATTGAGGAGGAAGATAGGATTATTTTCTCTGTGCTTATTTTAGTCATATGAAGTCATTTGAATGACGAAACCTACAGTATCACCTGATGACATGTCTCACAATAATACACGTTGTACGTACAGTATCTTCTTCTGCTCATATAAAAGAGATCGGGAGTAATGTTCCAGTAAAGTACACCTTATTGAACGGGGGGATAGAATCATTTATTTCCTTCACTTGTTCTAGTTATTTCCAAAGGCACAAATAACAACTGATGACATGTATCAAAATAAAACACGCTACATATAAGTTCTTCTAAGCATATAAAAGAGATCGACAACAATATTCCAGGGACCTTTGATCATAATAGGTTACGCGCCGACACGACTTTAACTGCGGTTTGTGGACAGATTGATGAACGCTCGTTTCTGGATTAGCAGAGAGTGGATGTTTGACTGATTGTGACAAGGGTTCTGCAGGATTCATGCTGGGACCTTTGATGATTATCATGTATGTTAATGATTTAGATGACGACGTGGAAAACACAATCAGTAGAATTAAGGATATACCCTAGATTTGGGAGAGTTTTTACAGGCAGGAACTCTATCTAAGTTTATAGCTTGTTGTTGACTGTCTGAAAAATAGGTTGACAAATGGCAGATAGAATTTAATACAAGCAAGTATGGGGTGGTCTGTGAGGAAAGATACACCAGGTTAATAATCAGATATTGAATAGGAGGAATTTTGTGTGTGGTATTTAAAAAGAGACGTGGGGCTACAGAGCGATAATTCCAGGAGCGGCGTCACGGACAGATGGTCTCATATTGAGCTCGAATCACAGTGGCCTTCACAATGAGATCACTGAGCACAGGATTTGAGACGTTATGTTGTAGCTGTAAAACACGTTGGCGAGTTTGTAGATGGAATATTCAGGTTTTTTTCCGATCCGCTACCTACAGTTTTGAAATGCCAATAAGTTTCAAAGTGTGCAGCGATAAATTGAAAAAAAGGGTTTGGGGACTGAGGACAAGATTTAGAGGGATAGGTTGAATAGGTTAAGAATTTATTCCATTGAACTCGGGAAAATTAATGGAGATCTTTCAAAAGTATATAAAATTGTGAGCGTCACATACAGACAGGGTGAATGCCCGGAGGTTTTCCCCATCCTCTGAGTGAATCTGCTACTAGAATTCATAGGTTTGGGGTAAAAAGTGAAACACGCAAGAGGGATATGTGGTAAGTCCTATTCACTAAGAGGGTCGAGCGTGTGTGGAAGGAACTGTGAGGGTAAGTGGTAGTTGCAGATGCAAATACATAATTTCAGTGAAGGTTGCGTAGGTACGAGGATGAGAGACGGACAGTGCTGATGAGTGGGACGAAGCGCAAGATCACAATGGGATGATCTGGATGGCCGGAAGAAACTATTTCTCTGTCATATTACTCTATCAGTCCATGGCTGTCTCTTTCTAATTTCCCCATTCAGTGTCATTAGTGTCTTCTCATTTCCGTCACCAATCTAAGAATATGCAGAACATATTCTGTAACTATTGTGGTACTCGTATCGATGAGAGATCGTCGACTTACTGGAGAGAGGGAGGGAGGGACAGAGAGAGAGAGAGAGAGAGAGAGAGAGAGAGAGAGAGAGAGAGAGAGAGAGAGAGAGAGAGAGAGAGAGAGAGAGAGAGAGAGAGAGAGAGAGAGAGAGAGAGAACCTTCACTGACTCAGTTTCCTTCTCCTACCCACAGGGAAAGTCTTCATTCGAATCCGATACTACCTCCTGTCCGGGGACAAGATACGGAGCAGCCGCACCTCTCTCACACATAAGCTGTGTTACAGAGAATCGACAGACCGACAACTTATCAGTTCCACAGTTTCAGACAGTAGAGCTATTCAGTCCCACAATAAGCCCAGAATTCATATACACGTTTCCAATACAACTGTTGAAGTGAACCACAGACTTTCAATCTTTCCATTGTATTCTATACACAGTGTCCTACAGGCAGGAACACACAGACTCAGACCCAACATCCCCACCCACGGGGCTTGATGTACAGCAACACCAGCGTTGGCAGAGTCAGCATGGGTTCAGAAAAGGATAAACAGATGGAAAATGGGGAACTGGAGAATGTGGTGTGGGTGGAATGTAAGAATTTTTCTGATAAACTGTGGACTCAAGAGAGAGAGAGAGAGAGAGACGTAATAAATGGGCCGTTTTTGATGTTGGAAATCGTGACCAGTGGATTTACAAAGGGATTGGACGGAGTCTCCAGCAGTTTTCCCCACAGGGCAATGCACTCTCCGCTGGTCAGACATTCATCGCGCTCCCGGTATCCACGTTTCCGTGGGCTCCTCCTTATCTGCGATGGTTGGTCTCTCGTTGCTGAAGTGTTATCGTCCCGCCGTATTTGGAGCTCCTAACTCTTACAGTGTTTCTTATCATCTGAACTGTTGGATCTCCATCCCATTGGCTCCCCGTCATCTGAGCTACCTGGGTCATTATCACTAGTCATTGTACAGGAATACAGCCAACATAATATAATGGCTCTGCCTACCCCGGCCTTGCTTATTTGTGCTTGTTTTAACTCTGACTGGTCCAGACCAGTTAAAAGACGACACCAAATAGAGTCTAACGAGATTCCAGGTTGCTTCTTTTGTAGGTCTGGCAGTTTACATAGTAAGAAGCTACTCATCCGAGAGCGTTCTATGTCCATTGTCCCAGAGCAAGAGTCAGTACAAAGACCACCAAATCGGTGGAAAACAAAGACAACCTGTTGGGTTCCCCTCTCCTTAATTAGACTGTAGTATCTTCTGGCCAACATCTGCCTCCTTTTCATCCATCTATCCTGGAATCATTACACCCACTCATTCAGATGGCTGCCCAAAGGACTCCTCTGGAACCCCAATGAACAATTACATTCTGTATAAAATACTAACGCTCACTAACTAAACTGGCCGAATGCATACTGATCGCATTCTCTGCTATTTCTTGAGAGAACTGTCCTTGATTTTTTTTTCCATTAGTTCTACCTTCCACTTCTCGGTTGATATACACTGAGTAATCAATTATGAGGGTGCAGTAACTGGAATTACAGCAGCATGTGTTACTATTCTTATCCACGGATATATTTGTACGTTTGTCCCCCGATTCCAAAACTTACTACAAAAGCCTGGGTAGCTGAATAGTTAATTTTCCTTACCGGCGTGTGTGTTAATTAGTTCTGTGTCTTCCGTCCAGTGATGGATTATCTCCCTTGCCTCCTACACAACACATGTCCAGTCTGCAGTCAAGTGATGGATTGGTGGCATCTGAGTAACAACATATTCCCAAAGAAATCCATCTGTATCAGTGCATTGGATCTGGAAGTTCTCCTTCATTGCAGTGCATAATATAAATTTCAGTCCTCTACTTCTCCTTTGTCAGATCGTATCACCGGTGTCCATTGAGAAGATACTTTTTTTTTGTTCACTGAGTGTTTTGCATGCAATGATATCACTGTCGACACATTGGTCCGCCGTACTGGCTCTGGAGCAAACTTACTCAGTCTCAGGCATGGTTAACGTCATCGCGACAAAATACAATATTCTCTTCATGTTGAATGAAACCTGTAACACAACAGGGATATCTGCTCTTATTTCCAGTGAAAATCTGAAATTATTTTAATTCCATATGTTCTATAATTTTTCTAGATCTTCTAATCCGAACTCTCAGTTATCTTTGGACTCGAGGCGTCCATTGTTCCTCACTCAATTCTGTTTCTGAAAAGGATAGCATTCGGATATTTTCCTTCCTCTTTGATTTTTTTTAACCAAAGCTGCCCTTTTTTCAGGATGAGGGAACTGACAATCACCCCATTAATAAAATCTCTCCCAGTCTCGTTGGAACAGTTGTTCCATTCTCAAGTCACCCAAGTCAGGGCCGTCATGTACAGCCGGTACCGATGGTGATAACATTTCTGTTTCTCCTCCACCAATTTCAGATTAATAAGGTACGACCCACATTTTATCTGTGGAAGTCAGTAGTTTGTACACTGATGGACTTGGTTTGCCCGTAACTTCAAACAGCCCTGCAAAAGCTTCGAATTAATAATGAAGGTCAGTGTATTCTAATCATCACTCTTTGTCCTGAACAATTCAGAATCCAGACTGACCTCTGAGTCAAAGTAGGTTTTACTCTGTTGTTTCGTCTTCCCCTTTTGGTGGGCGGCCAAACTGCATTAATGATACAATCCCATTGATTTCATGTTCCAACAACTTTCAACCGAACAACTCCTCTAAACCTTGCAAGTCCCTTCCAGTGATAAATTTATAAAGGTGAGAAGCCTGTTGATCAATGCAAATACGTTCCATATTATCATAAAAGCATAATGCTGTCCCATGTTGTTGCACTATTTTTGAAATCATAGATTTTCTGTGTTCGATTCATCCTTTACACACTTCCTCTGCTATGGTCAGGACAGGAGCCCGCATTCCGGGTCTTGATCCGGTCCGCGGAATCCGGACACC